>NW_022742467.1:0-694 GCF_011630105.1 Anneissia japonica | reverse complement strand
TGAACGGACAAAGCAGATATTAGAAAGTACAGTAGAAGGTAAAGTTGCAGAGAAGTTAATGCAGACGAATAGACAAACAGAGGCTCTTGAACAGGCAGCGTCAACATCTACTGTAAGTTACTACACCTCCAGGATGTGAGGCCTTCTGAATGCTTCACAGACCCCAAATGCCTCTTATTGAGGTCCCAGCAGCTGCGTAGACCCAAGGCCACTGTCGGTGGCTTAGAGTATAAACATTCAACTTGAAAGATGGCGGGTTCAATATCTACCAAACATATATTAATAGATGCAATTCTCTGAAAATTCAAAAGATGGAGAATCGTTTCATTTGATTAGGCATCACCACTCTACCAAAAGGCTCTCAACAGAAGTGGATACAGCCATTAGCTGAAATTGTTACTACTGCAACAAACAAAGAATACCACCAAACACAAAAAATTCTTAACCAAAAACATAATTTAGTACTTCCCCTCCCCCAACCATTCAGCATGAATGTATCTAAAAGCTAAATATTTTTAGCTTCTTTCATGTTGAATGTAACTAAAAATGTTAGAAAGGTTTTACCAACAATTTTAGCTACATTCAGCATGAATGTAGCTAAAAATTTTGGTAAAACCTTTCTAAAAACATTATACAGTAGAACCTCGATTTTACGTACGGTACGGGACCAGAGGGCGTACGTAAATCGGGGGAT
>NW_022742466.1:0-646 GCF_011630105.1 Anneissia japonica | reverse complement strand
CTAAGAAATGTGATACATGTGCCTGTGCTGTAAAGACCAATCTATGCTTAACCAAGAACACTGTACACAAGATAACATGTTCCCATTGCGATATAATATACATTGGTGAAACTGGCAGAACCATTGGGTCCAGAATAAAAGAACATGTACGCTTGCAAACAGTATATACGCATCTAGCAACGCACAATAAAAGACCTATACTTGGAGATATTTCTTGGGAGATCTTGCACCCTAACATTAATTTGCCCTATGTCCGAAGAATAATAGAAGCGTTAGAGATTAAGAAATATAAAGTTAATATCATGAACGGATGTGTAGGAAGAATATTAACAATTGACTGAAATTTACTGCTAATGGACTTTAATTAGTATAATAATATTCTATATAACTGTATTCACATATTTATGTATATGTATATGTGTAAATATCCACACCCACATATTACACATATACATATATAGGAATATGCATGATAATATGCGTTAATAGTTTGCCTACAACTTTACTAAGATTTACATACAGATGTGTAAGACAAGTCAATGCATAATCATTCGACTGTAACAGGCCTTTGTCTTATATACGCTGCTTTGTAATATACGATGTTAGTCCACTATTGAAGCCCTAACCGGCGAAACGTTTGGAATAA
>NW_022742464.1:0-632 GCF_011630105.1 Anneissia japonica | reverse complement strand
CTAACTTGCATAAAAAACAATAAACATAAATTAAGTCTATACAAAAATTTAATTTGCAGTAGTAAGTAATACTCAGGACTAGCATTGTTTTATTTAGCATATGAGAATATCCTGTGTTAAAAACATGAGTTACAATTCTCTTCAAAAACTGTATGCTACATTGTTGCTTTGCAGCTGGGCACGGGGTTATAATTTCTTCTGAGACACCGCAGTAATGCGGTTTGTTTACGAAAGCAGAACATGCGCTCAGAAGATGTGAACGACTGAATGGGTTTGAGTTTGGGACGGATTTTGAACTGAACACTTAACTGTATTTGTTTTATTATTTTATACATACTGTACTGCATTAGTATCATTATCATCATCATTGTTATAAGTACTAGGCCTACTGTACGGCTTTATTTAATAAAAGAAATAAAGATGTCACAAAGTTCAGTTCAATGCAAGCGGATATATAGAAAAAAAGTTCCATATTGAGTTCAGTCAGGTTCAATTGAATGTAATTTTTATTTACTAACAGGATCGAAATAGGCCACGTACGCCGTCACTAAATGGTTTATTCTCTGCAAATGTTACCTAATATTAATTAATATGTAGACTATAATAGTTTCTAAATAATTATTTTATCTTTC
>NW_022742463.1:0-2242 GCF_011630105.1 Anneissia japonica | reverse complement strand
AATACTAGCAACGTACAGTGCTCGATACACGTGATAATGCAGAGAGTAAATATTGAAAATGTAGAACTTGTTGAACTGGGTATAATCACTATACAGACTGTTTCATGCTAATGCAACAATCTTCAGGAGTGAGAGAATACAAGGATTGTGTGAATATATGAATGGTAAGGCAGGTGAAAATGCAAATGAGTTAATTGTTTTTAAGTAGGTATTTGTTGTTGTGCCTGCATTTTGACAATATATATATATATATATATATATATAAATCAAGATAGCCGTTAACACTGTTAAATTATATATAATAAATCATCAAAGAAAGTTAAATACAGTGTTTAATAAAGGACAATAATACATCGCGTAGCATAGCTCTCAACGAATGTAGTCCTGCAAATAAATGAATAAAGAAATTGTGTAATAAAATGCCTCTGGTGGGACTCGAACGAACCTGCGACCTCTCGCTATCAAGGCGAGCGTCATAACCATTAGACCACGGAGGCTTCATGGTTGAACAGATTCAAATACCACCAGATACACTCCATTACACAATAGGTACGGCTAGAAACAATATAGGTGCATACAATATAAATCAAGATAGCCGTTAACACTGTTAAATTATATATAATAAATCATCAAAGAAAGGTAAATACAGTGCTTAATAAAGGACAATAATACATCGCGTAGCATAGCTCTCAACGAATGTAGTCCTGCAAATAAATGAATAAAGAAATTGTGTAATAAAATGCCTCTGGCGGGACTCGAACCTGCGACCTCTCGCTATCAAGGCGAGCGTCATAACCATTAGACCACGGAGGCTTCATGGTTGAACAGATTCAAATACCACCAGATACACTCCATTACACAATAGGTACGGCTAGAAACAATATAGGTGCATATAATATAAATCAAGATAGCCGTTAACACTGTTAAATTATATATAATAAATCATCAAAGAAAGGTAAATACATACCTATATATATATATATATATATATATATATATATATATATATTTCTATCTACAGTCGTTGTTCTCATAGTGATGTTTGTGGTAAGCGCTGTCTTAAATATTGTTGGAATTGCTTATTTCGTATATAAACGGTAATTAAACGTGCTATGAATATTATGATAGAGTAATAATCTTTTCTTGTAATTAATAAAGGTAAGGCTGTGGTAACACTAATTAAATAATATTAATTACTATATTAATCAACAGTACGAACTCACATCGTCGATTTACGTTATATTGTATAGATATAGTCAACGAACGAATACCAAAGGAAGTGATTCAATAAACATGGAGTTAGGAAAGACGGCCGAGAAGATGAAGAAGTTATTGTAAATACAATTAACACAGGAACTGGAGCTGATTTTCAAAATCAGAACCGGACACAAATCACCCAATCGCTACGTCTAAAAAAGAAGGAAACAAAGGCTCAAACCGAGAGAGATTCGTCTTACGAAGTACCACATACATATATGTCAGTTGATGCTGGATACACAGACTTACAAACGTAGTTACATTACCGCAAGCACTTGGTACGGTAAGAACTAATTTATATGAGTGTATAGTTGATGTCATTTTTGAGCTTGAATATCATGTGCGAATCATTACATACACGCCTAGGCCTTTATTTAGTCTCCTAATCGAAGGGCAAACTGAAGGCATTGAGTTTTAAAATTTGTTTATTTAATATATATTTATTCTGCAAATGTTTAACATTTATTTGAACCGCTATAAATAAAAAATCACTAATTAAAACCGGAAGTGTTTAAAAAATGCAATGTGTGTTTTATCATCACACAACTTTTATATCATAAACTGACTTTCTAACAATCTTATGTTTTTATCCAATATATTGTATATTTTGCTTCTTGTTAAGACATTTATTTTATGATATTTTTTTTAAAGTCCTTGTCTATTTTGTAAATAATAATGATGATAACATAATAATGATAATGGTAATAATTATAATTACGATAATAGTATTATGATGATAATAATTATGATTATGATAATAATAATGATCGTAATAGCATTGATGATGGTGGCCCAATATAAAGATCGTGAAAATGATAACGACGGTACTAATAATGATGATGAAAATAATGATTATAATGATGCTGATGATAATATGACGATGAAAGAGAGAAAGAGAATAATCATAATAACAACGATGATAAGATGCTACTACTACCACTACTACTACTGCTACCACTACTACTACTACTACTACTACTACTAC
>NW_022742462.1:0-904 GCF_011630105.1 Anneissia japonica | reverse complement strand
GTTCTTAGCCCAATACTATACTGTAGGCTAATATTGTATCATAAAATACGCTTACTGTTTAAGTTTGTTGTTACACCGAGTTTCACACTTAATGGAAATCATCGGCCAACTGTAAGTAGGTGTTGTTCCATTATTTATGAATTTTCATGGAGTGTTCAGTTGTTATAAAACTATGTGTGTATATGTATAATAGAATTCTTTGTGAATTGTAATGTGCATTAATGTTTTTAGAGAAGAAATATCTTATTAGTTATGTCGAAAAATAGTGAACTTTGTGATAAAATCACAAAAATAGGAACATATTTACTATGTCTCTCATTAAACAAAAGATTCTTGAGAAGAATGTTAAAAGGTCCATAAATATTGCCAACAAAGATGTCCCCTCATATGCAGATTTTTGGAAAAATCTAAGAGGATCTAAAGGTAATTGTAATAACACATTTGTTGACTGTATTAGGGTCCCTGAATCTAATACTGTTGTGTCCGACAAGAAAGTTGTAAATCAAACTGTTAAACAATACTGAAAAAAATTAGGTAAAATGGATTTGAATATGTATGACAGCAACGTATTTAGAACATATAGGCTAGTGGAAAACATCCGAAGTAATTACGATAGTCACAATTTTGTAACGAATGATAATGATGATTGTATATATGACATTGACATAAATTTAGATATCGTGATCGAAGCAATTTCATCCGCCAAAAATAATAAAGCCCCTGGACCCGACTGTATTACGAATGAACTTGTAAAATACGGTGGAAATATTTTGCATTATTCTCTTTTTAATTTATTTAGTAGGATTATTCAACTTGAAAAGATCCCAAATGAATGGAATATGTGCATAATAGTCCCTATATTAAAGAAGGGGGATTGTAAGGATTTGAATAACTATAGAGGAAT
>NW_022742461.1:0-751 GCF_011630105.1 Anneissia japonica | reverse complement strand
CCTCGCAAAATTAGGTGATATGAGGTGATTTTATCTACTCTATCGAGGTTTTGTTTTGCTTTGAACATATACAATGAGAGGAGACTGACAAAAGCGAGTATTTTTAGTTGGAATGGAGTTGTGTACCTCACCCCGCAGCCTCTAGATACGCCACTTGCTTAGGTGATATATGTTCAGATACTGCTAATAATCATATTTTTGCCTGCCAGGTTAGCAATTTATTTTTTTTGTATGCCTATAGGATACTATCTTCCTTCGCTTGCCGACGGTCTATGCCTATATCGTTATGATATTTATTTTTATTTTTTTTCCTACTCTCGTGTTAGGAGCTTTGCTAACCACCGTCTTATGAACTGCAATTGACATAATACATCACAATTAATGCAAATAGTTTGATATTAGATTTTTGAAGCTCTTGGTTCCCGTAGCCCATTGGTCTAAATTGTGCTGTTTGAGGTAATATGTTGTTAAGGCTTTCTTAGAGCTTAGGACTCCTAATCCTAAGCTCTGAATTGCTCTCCCTTCCTCTATTCTGTGTTTAAGTTTTGTTTTTGCTTGTTAGCAAACGCTGTTTTTAAGTAGACTAGTCTTATATTATTCATCGATAATTGTACTGCTTATCGCAGGCACTGTGGTAACGTGTTTTCTCAATAAACTTATATATAGATATATATTATATGTTCTAATTTCCTCATTCATGGTTGGTATCGTATCACCTTCGTATTATCGCAATTATTATATCATCATAACC
>NW_022742460.1:0-1198 GCF_011630105.1 Anneissia japonica | reverse complement strand
AACGCCTCATCAACTGTTTATGATGTTAAGTGCTTTGCGAGTTTGCTGACAAATTACTTATAAAGACGACCACGTAAAGCGTGAAGTGAACTTAAAATTACGGACTGATTCACTTCGCATCTGGCTGGTAAAATCAAATGATTATGTTTATTTAGCAAAACGAGTCAGTATAGCAAAACATGTAACTATCCATATTCACGATGCCATAAATATCAATGATAATACGGCACATGTCACATTATTTCTTTTGTCTAAATGTAGACTTTTAAAAAATCGTTAAAACAGTAACCATGTGTAAAGTAGGCCTATTACAAATTGCTGAAGTACTGTAGGCTATCATCGGAGAAATCATGTTATTTTCTCAAGAAAATTACCGGTACTCTACGAAAAGACCAAAAATATTTCTCTTTGTCTCTAAATATTATTATGTATAGGCATAATATAATGTATACATTTAAGAAAGTCATAGGCCTAAGTTAAATTGTATCACTGTCGCTTGTATTGGTGGAGGAAAAGATAATTGCGGAAATTACCGGTACAGTATTTTAATATCAATGCAGATAGTCAATTTCACAAAGTGACAATATATTCGCAGTTGCAACTTCTTTAAAAAGCTTTTCATACATCTCTTTGACGGGTTGTGATGAGATTTATATACTGTAAGCCTATGCTTTGGTCAAATAGGTTAAATTAAAATAATACAGATATACAATAGGCTTAATCCTAATTTTGTTTAGTTTAGCTATACAATCATTTCATTGATGTTAGTATAATTATTTCTAGGCCTGTCATATTTGTCATAAATGTCAACTTTCGACAACAATAACGCATAAAATAAATTAAATTTCAAATCTTCACTAAGTAGACCAATGTCAAACGGAATTTTTATTTGGTTTTTTACACATTTTTACATTAAAAACATCTTTAAGAAAAAAAATCAAGCCTTAATATTTATCTTGGGTGTAAATAAATATGTTCCATAGATAACTAGAACCTATAATATCATGCCCACTACAAAAATTTTCTTCATGTACCCAGCTATAGTCACGTTGTTTTAACGTAATTCTCTGGTATAATCTAGCCTAACCCCACCGTACAAGCCTAGTAAGATATGACAACTACAGGCTATAGTGTTCAGCAACATTATTAGAAACATAAGCATATCAAAAGATCCGAACGTCTACAAAAGGAAGTGTTA
>NW_022742459.1:0-1230 GCF_011630105.1 Anneissia japonica | reverse complement strand
GGGTTGTATATAGGCCTACTAAGTTCGTGTTGATACGCGTTCACACTGCGTTTGTCATAATATATATTATTTGACCACTATAGCCACATTCACCAGCGGTAGCAGTTTAACGTGTGTTTGTATAGCATGAAAAGGACACTTAGGATTAAACAAATTGAAATCTAACCCGTTAAAAACGTACTTGAAGAGTTCCATGTCCATTTACTCTGCACGCATGATTAAATTGGTATGAAACATGTATAAAAGAATTAAACGTCATATTATGACGTTTAATTCTTATTGTTATATCATCGTCGTGAACTCGTCTTGGACTGCAATCATTGGAAATACAGTATAGGGGCTACGTCATTGTACCGGCATTTATTATGAATAGTGAGTGTGCAAGTGGGTCGACATGCAAAATGCATATACAAACGAAAATGATCTTTTATTTAGACTAGAGGTTAAGGCGTTTATTATCGGGCGGGATCCCGGTTGGTCACATCCTACCGTTTATCCTACATTAGTTCAGTACAGTATTGTAAAACATGGTTTATAATTTTAGTATGTATATCCTATTATTTGAAGATGATAGCGAGGATTTAGGAGGGAGCCGGCCCCCTTAAATTTAAAAAATTTTAAAAATCGTAATCAAATATATGTCTGAGAGTGCCATTTTCAGCCATAAAATTAATCCAAAAAAGTTCTTGCCTCAGCCCCAACCACGGTGGTGGGCCTGATGTGATGTAGATCCGCCACTGGACTCATAGGTAATGATAACTATAATGATAATAATAATGACAATAATGATGATATAGGCCCACATAAATTTAAATTTTACCATTATTTTTCTTTTTTAGAATTTATTTACCAGCCTTCCTAATCGTGGTCTTTATAATTACATCTTCTCTTGTTTCTATAGAGGTTTCCGGTACGCAGGATTAGAATTTCGCAGCGAATGTTACTGTGGCAACATACTATTTCAGAAGAAAGCTAACGAGTCGTTATGTCACCTGAAGTGTGCAGGGGATGAGAGTCAGTTTTGCGGCGGCATAGCATTCGTATCCATTTATGAGATAGTAACTGGCGGGAAAACTCGGCTATTGTCACGTGATAATTCCAAAAGTGGATACAAAGGTGAATGATGTGTTTTTTCATGCCTGTGTATTGTTTATTTACCCTTTACCTAATGCTATGATTAGAGTAAGCATATATGTAGGCTATATCTATATTGAGGTTTTACAAGAACTA
>NW_022742458.1:0-564 GCF_011630105.1 Anneissia japonica | reverse complement strand
ATAATTTAAATCAAAATGTTAAATAAAAACAAACAATAAATTGAATGATGGACACTTTAGTTAGTAAGTGACAAGATTAGAAACATATACTTGTGACTTCAGACCACACTATGTATAAGACAACTGATGGTGAATAATTTAGATATTGCAATCTCCATGTTATGTCAATTGTTCTTGTAGAAAAGTATTGAATCTGGTTTAATTATATACAAGCTGAATGGGAGATACCAACATAATCTATTTTAAGTAGTCAAGTAAATTCAGTTGCATTCAAATACATCAGGCCACCAAGTATTACTGTATCGTATATAAAAAAAGGACTAACATTTTATGGATTCTAAAATATATTAATTTCTATAAATATGTTTTTGCCAGGGACTGCAACATTAGCATCGATCCCTGAATAATAAATGTGTCCAAAAGGGGATTTTCTCCTCATATATTTTAATTCTAATTATATTTCTACTCTGTAAAAAGGAGGTCCCTAAACCACAACACGTCCCAATGTTCCTGTGCAATGTATCTGCTTAAGTGGGCTAGCTCCTTTATTTCTTTCACACTAAT
>NW_022742457.1:0-1830 GCF_011630105.1 Anneissia japonica | reverse complement strand
AGATGATGATGATGATCCTGACAATAACAAGAGGTGATCCGCTAGTGTAGCGGATCACCAATAAAAACTAGATTTGAACTCGTCACTGAGGACGAGTTAGGTGATCCGCCGCACTTTGACACACGATGAAGTGTGCGCGTGGCGGATTGAACAATAATTAAATGCTGATAAATGCAAAATACGCTAATTTAGTTTGTTAAAAAAGAATTTTGAGCATTTTAAAAGATTTACTCATGCGTATGCGCACGTCATGACGCACGTGCGCATCCTAATTTCACTGTTGTCTTTTGATATGAGATATATATGTATCAACTTTCATTGACAAACGCCTATTGGTGAAGGAGTAATGATCATTCATAATATTTATCATATAAAAATTCAGTTTTTTCCAGTTTTTTTTTACTTCAGGATGGCAATATGGTGACGTGACAATGTCCGATCAGCTATTATGATATATAAAATCGTATCTACAACTCATGTGCTTTTAGAATATGTAATAAAAATTGGGGGTCACCTTTCATTCTAGGGAGCTATATTTGATTATAAATAGGCAGAATCATTAGCATATGTAATATTTGACGCACGCGTACGCGCACATTAAGACGCGCAAACAAAAAAGTAAGATACCTAACATTCAAACTTGATCTGAAGTATAAGCCCAATTAATATTATTCAGAAATGACGAATGGTTAAGATGATATGACGTCATCAACGTTTTGAGAAAAGAAATATAATTTTTTCTTGTTTTTTTAATTCAGATGGCAATATGATGACGTCACAATGTCCGATCAGCTATTATGATATATAAAATCATATCTACAGCTCAAGAGCTTTCAGAATATGGAATAAAAGTTAGGGGTCACCTTTCATCCTAAGGAGCTATAACTGATTTTAAAAAAACATGATATAAACATATATTAAATTTGACGCACGCGAACACTCGCGTTATTACGCGCGCACAAAAATATAATGTACATAACATTTAACCATGACCTGAAGTTTATACCCACTAAATATGATTCAGAAATCACGACTGATTAAGGTTATTATGGGGTCATCAAAGGCTGGACTAAAGAAATATGAGGGGGTAAGCAAAACCCTATATTTTGACCATGATGACGTCATCTAAATGTAAAAAATGCCACATATATGAAAGACGATTGCCTCAGCTACAACATACTCAAAGTTGGAAGACAATCCATCAAGAATAAGCGAGATACGCTCAAATGCGCATTTGCTAAATTGAGGTCATCTATAATATTCAGTTTGTTGAATTCAGATGGCAATATGATGACGTCATAATGTCCGATCAGCCATTATGACCTATAAAATCATATTTGCAACTCATCTGCTTTCAGAATATGTAATAAAAATTGGGGGTCACCTTTCATCCTAATGAACTGTAACTGTTTAAAATTAGGCCTGATTTTAGCAAAATTTAACTGTATATCGGCACAAATGCGCACGAAGGTCACTATGTTTGATGCGTGCGTACGGCATTGTTATTAGCCATAGAGTGATTGAAATGATTGGAAACTTGTCAAAACAATGTCAGGAAACCAAAATTTGAAAAAAAATTATTTTCTAGCTTCCATACGTGCTGCACGCTTTAAAATGCGCACGTGTAGTGGTAAAATTCAAAAAAATTTGAAATGCTTAAAAAGGCCTGAAACGTGCTTTAATTTAATCTAAATGTAATTTCAAGCATTTTAAAAGTTTGACGCACACGTACGCGCGCGTTATGACGCGCACGCGTAAAATTTGAGTAAATTACATTTAACATTGACTTGAAGTTAATGCTCACTTAATACGATTTCGAAATGGCAATTG
>NW_022742456.1:0-549 GCF_011630105.1 Anneissia japonica | reverse complement strand
TTACAAAATCCAGTGTTACGTGGACGCAATATCACAATGACGTCATAATAATCAGTGGCGAATTCCCTCAAATGGGTCGAGCCGACCCTACATTTTTCAAAATTATTAATTTTTAAAAATGGAATAAAGCAAAGGAAAATTATAATTAGAATCTATGTTTGAGAGTGCCATTTCCGGCAATCCAGAGGTATCATAATCATAAAATTTTCTTTCCTCAGCCCAACCATGATGGGCCTGAGATTATCTACTTTCCCTACGTGCAAGTCCCTCCCTGTTCTACCCCCACCCTCTAATTTGCTTTCCAATGGGAATAATTAAAAATGGTTTACGTTCTACTAAGACAAATGCTCGTTTAAATATCCTCATCTTGATCGTGGAGCAACCTCGTGGTTTACAGATTTCAGGCAAAATTTCCAAAATTTATAACTTCACTTTGAATTATAAGATTGTACTGTGACGTTCCCGGTGACATTGTGTTTTTTTAATTCGTTGTAGTATAATATTGTCACAAATTGGTGGCCTTACAATTTTAAATTGTAAGGCCACCAA
>NW_022742455.1:308-652 GCF_011630105.1 Anneissia japonica | reverse complement strand
AAATTTATTGTGATGTTTCTATGCACGTTGAGACCAAGTCGGCTATGCTAGCCTATGTAGGGCCTTGGCATGTCTAAAATATATTACATAGGCCTAGGCCTACAACTAAATGTTATAAGCATGGAGGAATTAGTTTTATAACACGTTACAAAGACGTTACAAAACAACGATAATTCAACAAACAACACATACATGAATGTAGATACTGTTGTAGTTGTAGTCTATGGAACGCGGTTACTGCCTTTGGTGGCTCTTTTCCATTCGGCGCATTTGTTATTCGGCCCTTTTAACATTACGTTCGGTGCTTTTACATTACGTTCGGTGCTTTTTACATTACGTTCGGT
>NW_022742455.1:0-281 GCF_011630105.1 Anneissia japonica | reverse complement strand
TTACGTTCGGTGCTTTTTACATGACGTTCGGTGCTTTGAACATTACGTTCGGTGCTTTTAACATTACGTTCGGTGCTTTTACATTACGTTCGGTGCTTTTAACATTACGTTCGGTGCTTTTAACATTACGTTCGATGCTTTTGCCACACTTATGGATCTTTTATCATTTGGTGCTTTTGCCTTTCGGCCCTTTCATCATTACGTACGGTTCTTTTGTCATTCGGTGCTTTCATGACCTTTGACATCGGGTCAAGTGGAAAAAAATCAACGGCTGTGGGAAT
>NW_022742454.1:0-1280 GCF_011630105.1 Anneissia japonica | reverse complement strand
AATCCAATATTAAAAAGGCTCTGGTCTCGGTGTATGGCAAGTAAGTCATCTGCTCTGTTCCATCTTTCTTCATTTTGCACTGCATAATTTAGTATACAATGAAACTTGCCCAAGTCTATTATTATTATTATTATTATTATTATTATTATTATTATTATTATTATCAACAACATTTTTGATGTCATTTTGTAGTCAACTTGTGCAAGTTAAACTGTATTCCAACAATATTTTCAATTTGATAATTAAATTTTATAATTTAATTTTATTTTTTTAAATAAATATATAAGAAAAAAAAAAAAGAAAAAAAAAAAAAAAAAAAAAAAAAAAAAAAAGAAAGAAAAACTAGTAAAATTAATTAATAAAAATTATAAAAGTTTTCTAGGAAATTCTTAAATTTAATTTTTGAAATATAAAAATATAAATAAATATAATAAATAAATATATATATTTTTTTTTCATATTTTTTGTGGCTGTATATATTTAATGCTTACTTGTTTATAAAAATCAGACTACTTAAAACTTCATTTTTAATTTTACATATTATTTATTTTATTTAAATTTATTTTTGTCATCGTATTAATAATGATTTATTAATTATTTTTAATGGTGGTCATATCTTAAAGTTTGTTTTCAAACTTATTTTGACCACCATCCACATACTTTTTTTTCCATATGAATTATTACAGTACTTCTAATTTATGTATATGTGGAGAAATATTAATAAACAATAAACAGTGATTAGACCTACATATGTACTGTTGGATGCCCAAGAGTACTACAGGTGTAGGCTTATATGCTAATTGTGAAACTCATTTCTATGAGAACAATAGCCAGTATAGCAAAAAGCATTCACTTGCAACTACACTACCAAAGTGAATGGGTGTGGCAAATACATTTTAGCGGTAAAAGTCCTCGTATTTATAGATGTTAAATCTTGTTACAGTACTTTGGAACAAGAAATATTAATCTATATTTTGACTGGAGGTAAGGCTAACTGTGCTGTGGACAACTCAATAGACAAGGGTGTCATTTTTGGAGTTGTGTTACCCATGTATGCAAGTCAGGCTATATGCTATATGAATCCCAATGTAAGTTGTAGCATATTTCTTTATTTATTATATAAAGAATAAGTTATTGAAGATTAATATTAATAGTTTTAGTGTCCTATAAACTTATTTGGAATGACTTCCTACAAATTTTGGCAATTTGTTATTTATGTTTAATCTGTAGCCGTCTTCATACGAGGGGTACACAGTGATTGAAAAAGTGTTTGTGGTGAT
>NW_022742453.1:14514-14953 GCF_011630105.1 Anneissia japonica | reverse complement strand
ATATATTTGTAGGATTACCAAGTGAGGATATCCTCAAATTTATAGCTTTACTCTGATAGCTATGTAACATATCAGCCTCAAATATAGCTTCTACAGAAATATGTGTTGGCTTCATAATTGTGAGGATGGCCTCAAATCTTTAGATTTATCATTATTATGTGTATAGCTATGTATAACATATCAGGCTGAAATATATAGCTTTGCCATAAATATGTGTAGGCCGGTAGTTGTGGGGATGTCCTCAAATATTTAGCTTTACTATAATTATGAGTATACAGTAGCTACAGTATCTATAACTTGTGAGGAAATGTCCTCTAATATATAGCTTCAACATTATTGGTAGTATACAGGAAGCTATGTATAACATGTGAGGAAATGTCATCTAATGATAGCTTTAACATTATTGGTAGTAGCTACAGTATAACATGTGAGGACATGT
>NW_022742453.1:9784-14478 GCF_011630105.1 Anneissia japonica | reverse complement strand
TTATTTGTATATATATATATATATATTTATGCTGTCTCTTATACACATCTAGATGTGTATAAGAGACAGATAGTATACCATGTGAGGACATGTCCTCTAATATATAACTTTACCATTATTGGTAGTATAGACGAGTAGTATGACAAGTGAGGACATGTATCAGCCATATTCATATCTGAGGACATGTCCTCTGTAGCCGAGCTTAGTAGAGACAAAAAATCATAGCATAAAAGTTTAAAAATTTGTCCTCACTTTGGTAGGAATACCGATATAGTAGTAGTAGTAGTAGTAGTAGTAGTAGTAGTAGTAGTAGTAGTAGTAGTAGTAGTAGTAGTAGTAGTAGTAGTAGTAGTAGTAGTAGTAGTAGTAGTGGTAGTAGTAGTAGTAGTAGTAGTAGTAGTGGTAGTAGTAGTAGTAGTAGTAGTAGTAGTAGTATTATTAGGCCTATTATTATTATTATTATTATACTTTATAAACAAATAAAAACAAAATTAATGACCTATTTTCGTTTTACCTTTAAAACATTCTTTGCTTCCTTATGCTCTTATTGATTGATTGATTGAAGCAAAAATGGAATACAGTAGATCTCAATAGGCTATTTTTAAAAATATTTTTGTTGATATTCAATAGAAACCTATTATCAATATAGGTGTATATTTCAGTGACACTCATATAATATTTACAAACGAGAACGTATGTATAAAATATTTATATTTATATTTATATAAAATATTATTTTTGCATTTTCCATTGTAAGCCGGCTCAGACTATTACATTTTATTTGACAAAGCATAGTCATACAACAGTATTTGGTCAACTAAAATTTGATAATCTGGACAGAGCTTAAGAACTGTTGATCAAATCAAATTCTCACTGTTTGAAGTCACCATAGAAATATTCATCTTCGGGCATTTCATCGTCTACATCTTCAGGATATACAACTGGCGATTGCTCTCCATCTTTTTTGCGGTTTATCACGTTATACTGAGCGTTAAAACTCACCTCGTTTTGGCGGTTTAAAGTGTCATATTGAGGGCCAAGACTATCATACGAAGGATCATTTAATACAGTTTCAGGTTTCAAATTATTATAAACATCGCCCTCTACGACAATGTAATTCGGGTTATTGTCCTTCTGCGCAGTATCACTAAGGTGTAGGCCCACATTGTCTCGTGGTGAAGAAGATTCATATGTCGGATACAGGTTTGAAGATTTATCATCATGGCTTTGCTGATTCATTTGGGTTGCTGACACATCTTAGAGAAAAAAACATTGTAGAACATTAATTACAAATTGTAAAATAGGTCTAAAGTGTGCATGTTTATGTAAAATGTGTAGGCTCGTGCATTGTCTGATGAACTTTTTTTAATTAACACGCCATCGTTAAGTAAAAATGTAGTTATAGTATGCCAGAATGATTGGATTGTTTATGTTTGTATATTACCATTATTATTAAGCCTATTAATTATTTCCATCATCATCGTCATCATCATCATGGTCGTTATAATCATTATCATGGTCGTTATAATCATCATCAATCTAATTATTATTAATGTTACTATAGCAACTACCATTATGCATATATTAATCTTATTTACACATGTAATGTATTAATAGGATGGTGGTTCCTAAATTTTCCAAGCACCTTTGGTTTGTTTAAATTAGCGATTGGTTGTGGCGATAAGTGTCGGCTATTAACATGATAATTCTGTTTATAATAGCTTTAGTTGGTTTACATATTATCATAAAATTCTTAAAATCTGATGAATTTTTTTAAATAATTATTATAAATAAAAGAATCATTTAACAATATACAATTAATATGATGAATATTTATTTCCTAATTTTTGGCTAATTTAAGGAGGTGGTTGTTTACTGATAAATATTACCGTATAGCATAAAAATACAAATATAACGATTAGCAAGTATCCATGTATCTCTTGTTTTAGAGGACTCGTACCTGGTGCACCCTTTGTGGAAGCTCGTCTTTTTAGCCATAAAATTACTAAAACAGCAATACAAATGACAGCTACTGCTAAAGCAATTGATGTTAGTGTAACATTCGACATCTTAGATACATCTTGTTCTGACTGCCGCGTAGAAGTAACACCACTTGACTTCACTGTTGTGATGTCATTGTGGGTAAATATCTTGACCGGTGGTGTCGTCGGTATGTATCGTGTTAGCTCTACATGAACTAATTATTATATGCTTTCTTACTACGGTACATACTGTTCATGAAAATAGTCACGTGTATAAAAAGGTAAGTAGCAGTACTCTTAAAATAATAATAAATAGAACAAAATAAATAGAATGAATGAATGTATTATATTATATATTATATTATATCATGGAAACATTATCTTCAGTGTTCACAAACTTGTTTTGTTTCTTCCTTTGTGTTAACTTACCAAACTTTAATTGGCATATTAATCCATCAATTTCGTTTCTGCACTTTCGCTCTCTGACTCTATATTTATCGTTTTCAATATGCAGGTAAGTACAATCTTTATCAGCAGGACTAAAATCCTCATAAGTAGAGCATGAACCTGCTGCCGTCGAGACGTTCTGCAAAGTTGAATTCACGCGCAGCCAGTATTTTTTAGGAAGCGTGCGCTCACTGTTAGCAATGACTGATTTAACAAATTCCGCAATTCCATCAAGAATGAGGGCGCTGTTTACATCTGCTAACTCATAACCATGACTTTTGCATTCTTGATCTGCATTATTATTATTGCACTCCAAATGTATTAACATGTAACATTGAAGTTCATCTAGAAGCATAAAAAGATTTATTTATAAATAGTTTAGATGTTGTATACACCCATAGAAAGGGTACACTAACAAAATGTGGCCTTCATAAGGGGTTGTCCGTAGTGTTAATAGATAAATCTTATCTCTATTTGCTAGCAGAAAAGTGTCCCTTTATAAAGGGTGTCGAATGAATAGGGGCTTTCCCAAAGGAGAGGTTCTATAACTGTATTAAATAAGTCTATGAAATTATTGTACAACAATAACAGTAATAATAGTAGTAAGTGGTAGTAGTAAAAAAATAATGATGATGTTAATAATAGCATATTATAATATAAATTATGTGTTAATAATAATAATAATAATATAATAAATATATTTATTAATAATACTATAACAATGATAATAATACTGTAATAATAACAATTATTATTATTATTAGTAGTGGTAGTAGTAGTAGTGTTAGTATTATTATTCTTACAATCACAGTTATATTTTTATTGTTAAGTGCTTTCAATCAGATAATAAAAAAGGCGTTTGTGAAAAAGTGTCTATAAATAGTTGGAGTGGACAGTCCAGGTAGTTGGAATAGACCAAAAAATATGAGCAAAAAAGTGAAACGATGGAGATCAAATTGCGTAATATTCCATAAAGAGTAGATGATGATGATAATCATGTTATGAAAAAAATATATAGTACATTATTCAAATTATTGACTTTTTTATGTTTTAATGTTGGTATTGTCATGCAGAAATATCTGTATTAAAGATGATGATAAATATAATGTTTAATATAATTAATATTTACTTTGATTGACATATAGACAATGGTCTGGTAGCATGCTCTTAAGAATGGTTCCATTCACGTCATTCCTGTAAAAAATATTTAAATCATTCTTTATGCAATAATAATATATGAAAAGAAAAGTATGAAGGATTGCACAAGCTCTGTTAACTTTTCTAAATATACCTACATTATATTTTCTAATTATCCTTTTTTTTATTAGAATTTGAAATTAAATAGGGTGAAGTATTTCTACTGAAAATCGAGAGAAAAACTGTCCTCTTATAATTATCGGTTTACTAAGATAAGGAACGCCTTGCAACTGCATTTTAACTCAACGTGTAACCATTCCGTATTTGATACCGGGCTGATTCTCTGCATACATGACGTAAAAATTACCCAGAGTGCAATTTTAGCCAACGGAATTATCTTAATAATAGAAGTATAAAACAACAACTCCATTGGTTCAGAGTCAAAATGGTTACGAGTCGAATAACCGAATTCAAAACTACTTCCTTTGTCTGCAAATTCCTTTCGGGCGTATTCTATAGGCCCTAATATCTGAATTTATTAACAAGTACACATTTTCGATCACTTCGATCGGCATCACAATACATCTTGTCAGACCATGTTCCTTAGGCTTATCGGCGACGACTCTTTCTCATCATTTACAGCGCGGTCGAATGTGGAATATTCTGTCTCCTCTGTTTCCTATCAATAACTTCAACTTTGTCAGACAGTTTAGGGCATGCCTTAAAATCTGTATTTGCAACTCAGTTTCATGTTGGTCTGGGTTTGTTTTACTGATTCCTTCTAGATTATAATATCGTAGGTTTATCGGACTGGTGGAAAATAATGGTTCTAAACAAGCAGCAGAAAAAGAACGGTTCTTTCTCGTAGAAACAGGCCCATAAAAAATCCCCCTACAGTAGAACCCCCTCCTTTGGGACACTCATATTCAGCGGACATCCTATTAAAGAGACATTTTCCGTAAAACGAGAGGAAATATATCTTTACCACTACGGCCAATCCCTATTAATGGAACACACTTATTGAGGGGACGGGAGAGTTTTTGAATGAATGGTCAAATCAATACCTGTCTCTTATACACATCTAGATGTGTATAAGAGACAGGAATGAATGAATGTATTATATTATAT
>NW_022742453.1:5566-8540 GCF_011630105.1 Anneissia japonica | reverse complement strand
TTGAAATTAGTCTGCTGCGTTGCACCGTAAACACAACATAAATAAATGTATAAAATGAGGAAAAAATAATGACAACAGTGCTCGAGAGGAGCAAGATATCCTATATAGCCCTTCAACGAAAAGTTCATTTATTTGGTTGTATGAAAAAAAATCCTGGGTTCGAATCTGCAACCTCTCGCTATCAAGGCGAGTAGCATACCAATTACATAATGGAGGCCTATTTAGTATTCGCGCAGATCTAACCCCCACTTTCATACAACTGACTGAAACGCTCCCACACTGCTCACACACACAAATAATATTGAAATTAGGTTTGCTGCGTTGCACGATAAAACACAAACAAATGGAAAATAATAACAGTGAAGTTATATTATTGTAGCGTGATGCCTATCAAATAAAGATAAAATTCACCAAATTCGTCAGAAGTATATTTCAAGGGGCTTCGCCCCTGCACCACCTCCGGAGTACTTGGTGGCCCCCTGACCCCAGCATTTATTTCTTGCTTCGCTAGCATTGGGAACAAATACAATATTTTTTTCTACGATACGCCATTGATATACTCTATTTCCGCATACTTCCTGGTTGCCTTATTGCATTCTTGCCTAAATCCTATTTCCGAATGCTCATGATAATCATACAAATTTATGCGGAATATTTATACCTATTAGAGCACTATTATTTTTTTTTCTATCTATTCGTTTATATATATTCTGTATCCTATCAAGTAGACTTTATAAACTTACATTATATGCGGAGCAAAGCTATCGACTTGTACAAGCACAAGCACCTAGAACCTGTTCTTCGTTGCGATTGTATTTTAGTGGAAGAGCATTACTCCATACATAACGGGAGAAGAGGAGAAGAACAGCAACATATTTGCGAAGGAAAAGTGTTTGAAAGAGAGTGTGTCTAATGAACAAAGAGTCTTGAAAGCAGTGTTGATTTGAGTCTTCTAAAACAACAGTAGTGTACAATATCTAATCTTCGAAATAACTTCTAACAAATATATTATATGTTTAATGGTATTCCTTATGACTTTATTTGATTCAATAAAACCAAAGTTAACGGGTGTATTGCTTAACTAGGTATACAAATAGATGATATTTTAATACATCGACAGTACTTAGGCTTAGATTTACAATATACTAAATTTTATACATAAAATACTGTTAGGCCCTATAATACATACTAATAAAATAGAAAATATTAAAATATCTTTTATCTTAATAATATTAATAATAGTGATAATTATAATAATAATAATAATGATAATAATAATAATAATAATGATAATAATAATAATAATAGAAATGACAGTTGTAAGTATGGTATTTGTAATATAAATACCAATAATAATAATAATTTTAATAATAATAATAATAATAATAATAATTGTATAACATTAATAATAATAATAATAATAATAATAATAATAATAATAATAATAATAATAATAATAATAATAATAATAATAATAACAATAAGAATAGTTGAATTTATACAGCGCTGTACACCACACTCTCAAAGCGTTTGAAGCGTGGAAAAGCTAAGACAGTAACCTTCTTCTCCCCTAAGCGTCTGTTTGTGTCTGAGCTACCCGGTAAGCGGTACCAGCTACTCTAGTCTGTCCACAACAGGGGCTGTAGGAACCTGTACTTTGTTGTTTAAAGTGCACATGAGTCAATTGTGTACACTTGACCTACGGTTTATAATCCTTATCCGAGAATCATTAATATCAATAACCGGCAAGCGCCTTTCTCATCTTTTGCCATATTTGTTCTTGGAATTTTGGGCAAGCGGTATGAGACTCACACAAGTAAAGTCATCAAAGGCAAATCGAGATGGTTCAAAACAAGCAGATGAGTTATCCTTCTAAATTATTTATCCACGGCTATTGATGGGAATGTCTGAATGAACAAGCACGACAAACTCATCACATACTTCATTTAAAATGCCCCGAGAACCTAAGAACAACATTAGGAGGTTACGAAACACAAATCGAACTGGTGGTATCATACGCTCATAACTAAAGCATCTAAAATTTAAATAGGCTCCACATAATTGTTCTTCCCTCAGGATGATGCTGCGTTGAAACACACCTCCTAGATATCTTTTGAGGACTAAGGTGGTCGATTTTAAGGAGCGGTGGTTTACATCTTCATCAAACTTTTGGGGTGTGGTTAGTCTGGCCGGAATCGTCAATATTGTGAAGTTGGCCATGAAACACTAAGAAGTGGCCTGCCATTTGCTGACGACATTACGTGTCTTTGGACAGCATAATGCCAGTGGCGGATCAAGGGTGGGGGTAGCCAGCCCGTGCCCCCTAAATGTTTTAAATTTGTAAAAAAAAATATAATGGAGAAAAATAGTAAATTGTATTCAAATTTCATTCTGAGGGTGCCATTTGCGGACATCTAGATGTGCAAACCATAACATTTCTTCCCTCAGCCTAACCATTGTCGGTCTCGGGTGGGAGGACCATCTACCTCTGAAAGTCCCTTCTTGGACCTCTTCTACTATGAATTCAAGGATCCAACACTTTGCCTTTGGGCAGCATTAGGTCTATGTGCCTGTAGACAACATTATGTCTTCGGACTGCATTGTGGGTGTATTCGGAAAATATTATATATCGGTGGACAGCAGTATGTGTTATCTGTGAATAACGATAATGTGTCTTGCTTATCTGCCGTTGTGGATTAGTATCGTTAATGTGATGCTTTGACCAACATTGTGTGTCTGTTAACAGCATTATGTTTCCATAGATATTATCCTGTGATGATCGCAAGACGGGTAAGTTTTATTCTTTAATGGTTGAAAATGGTATGTAAATAGAAAACAATTTGTGACTGTGATTAGTACGGTATTCTGTGGTATGTCAGTGGAATATGTTTCGCAAAATGTCCATCATCAGCATCCTCTTCATCATTATCAACATTATTACAGTATTGCCATTATTATCATCAATGTATATATA
>NW_022742453.1:2215-5366 GCF_011630105.1 Anneissia japonica | reverse complement strand
TGATGATTTATATATATATATATATATATATATATATATATATATATATAACAGTGATAACGGCTATCTTGATTATATTATATGCAACTATTTGTTTCTAGTCGTACCTATTGTGTAATGGAGTGTATCTGGTGGTATTTCAATCTGTTCAACCATGAAGCCTCCGTGGTTTAATGGTTATGACGCTTGCCTTGACAGCGAGAGGTCACAGGTTCGAGTCCCACCAGAGGCATTTTATTACACAATTTCTTTATTCATTTATTTACAGGACTACATTTGTAGAGAGCTATGCTACACGATGTATTATTATGTCCTTTATTCGAACATTCTATTTACATTTCTTTGATATATATATGTATATATATATATATGTGTGTGTGTGTGTGTATGAAGAAATGACAAATAACATATGTATTGTATGTATTGTCATCATCGTAAACTCCGTCGTCTTCTTATCGCCCCGACACCATTACATATTCTCAATAGTACAAGATACTTTATTGTCAAAATAATAAATTCAGAGATATTTGTAGTATAAGTTTATTCAATACTGAAAGGTAATGGGTGTTGGTTGGTAAGATTACTTTATTAAATTCTATAAGAATAAATTGAACAAGATTTATTACTTTTTTACTATTAACATAGAGTGCATTCTAATATCTATTAGTAAATATATCTGTACTTGTACATCTATACTATTTGTATACTTCCTTACAGAAAATATAATTATAATAGTACTGATACATTACAGAATATTTAGACATTTACATCCTATTTTTAAAATACATCGAAAATTTACGGGTTTCAAAGGCTTACTAATTTAACCGATTTTAGATTCTTTTGAATTAGACGGTAATCATTTAAGATAACTAGATGGTAATCATTTGGGATTAGATGGTAATCATTTTAAAAGATCTTTGTCTATTATATATTTAGTGTATATGTTACTTTATCATTACCGGGTTTGTGGTATCATTTAAATCATTTTTTTAAAGTAAATTATATGTATTTTGTACCTATTAGTAGACTCTAAAATTGATTAAATAAGCATTTGGAACCCCTAAATTGTCAAAATGGACCACTTTCGAAACTTTTTAAGCGACTCTTGACCTCGTCCACTTTGCTCTCATTGGGGGCATCGGCCCCCGTCGGGGAACTCGATCCCCGGGGAAATCCTGGCGCCACCCCTGGTCCAATAACCATACAGTAACAATAAATAGAGATAACATTACAGTTATTTTTTTTTTTTCATTTTTCTGTACTGGGTCGTGTTCTAAAGCCAGTTTCCTTAGTAGTTAGTTACGTTGGTTCGGCATATCGTGTAGTTGGTCGACAATTGTCTTTCTGTCGGCGTACGCGTAGCTATATTCTCCTCTTGTCTTTTAAGATGCTTAAGTAGTGGGTGTACAGATTCACATTTATCTGTGATTTAAATGTGTGCTTAGATTACTAGGGTTGTATCGGCATAGTATAGAGTGCGAAATCAGTGTTCCTCCAATCAAAATTCGAACTTCCAACGAAAGTCTCAATGTCCTAGTTAGTTGGTTAAGGCATCTGCATAAACAGGAGGAGTTCCCGTTTTACAAATTCTGGTACAAATTTTCGCACTAGCAGATTCTTCTTTATATGAATACCGTACTAATCACAGTCACAAATTGTTTTCTATTTACATACCATTTTCAACCATTAAAGAATAAAACTTACCCGTCTTGCGATCATCACAGGATAATATCTATGGAAACATAATGCTGTTAACAGACACACAATGCTGTCTCTTATACACATCTAGATGTGTATAAGAGACAGGCTCTGGTTCTATTTCTGGCTGTTTACTTACGTTTACTTTTTAGCTGTTGCTTATCATTTTGTATCTCTACTGAGATCCAGCCATTGTTTCCCACAGCATTGTTGTTTTCCAGTATTTTGCCTTTTAATCTATATATATATATAAGTATATATATATATATATATGTAATCGGTATCTTTATTCAAAAAACTCCTTCATAAAAAAATACATTAGTAGCCAAAAGCTAAATTGGTGTATTTTGTACAAAAGGAAAACAAGAACGAGAAACGGCAAAAACATCACATTAAAACAATACAAAAGCAAACCCAAAGCATCAGTATAAGTTCACTACGTTAAAATTGCACAATTTGAATTTTTCAAAATAATTTCATTAGATAAGTGGTGTGGCTATTTTAAAGACAATACAAAAAAAGAACCCAAACCATCAAAATTTCGCAAAGTTAAAAACAATTGCAAAATTAAATTGATTCTTCAATTAATTTCATTAGATAAGGGATGGGCTATTTTTAAAACGTTCAGTCCTCAGGAAAGGCATTTCATAATTTCTATGTTTACGAAGTTTTATTGATGAAATATTTTTAGATTTTGGGAACCAGTGACTAAATCTTTTATCGTTGCTAATTTTTATAGCAAACTTTTTGCATAATAAAATCCTACGTTGTGTGAGTGATTCCAGCCCAAGTTTTTCGAGAGCATCCTGATAGTCAACATAATTGTTTACAAGAATGGACCGACATACAAGTTTTTGCACCCTTTCCAAGGAAGTCTCCTGGTAAACTGTAAGTCCCCCAGACCACAGAGGAGCTGCATATTCTAGGATGGGCCGTATGTATCCCATGTAGACTGTTAACAGCTCATTATTATTGAAACCAGCCTCTTTTAATTTTCTTAACATGAATATTTTCCTATTAGCCTTTTTGACCATTAGATCAACATGATTTTCCCATTTTAGGTCACTGCTTAGAACTACTCCTAGTAGTTGGACGTTATTAGCAACCGTTAAACGGTTATTGGATAAGTGGATGCTTATATCTGAAACATCATTGCGGCCAAAGTAGACTTGCATAACCTGACACTTGGAGGGTTTCAGTTTGAGTTTGTTGGTATGTGACCAGACAGAAAGTGAGTCAAGTTTAGCTTAAAGTGAATATTGACCCTCCACCAACCTACTCTCTCCAAGTGTCAGGTCATCAACATATTTCCAGATATGAACATACCCATCAATAGGAACATCATTAAGGGCAGAATTAATAATGCAAAGAAAAATGATTGGTGCTAGGATAGTCCCTTGCGGGACACCTCCAGTTAAAACTTCCCAATCAGAGTAACAGTTTTTATACTTGC
>NW_022742453.1:0-2153 GCF_011630105.1 Anneissia japonica | reverse complement strand
GATCAAATCGAAAGCTTTGGTAAAGTCTGTAAGAACAAGAGTGCATATTGAACCTCGTTTCTCACAATTTGACATTAAAAAGTTATAAACATCTATCAAGCAGTGGGTCGTGGACACTCCTTTTTGGTTTAAATATTGCTGTTGATTAATAAAAGGGTTAATTGTATCAATCACAAACCTTGACACTCTTTTCTCAGCAATTTTAGCCAAGATAGAGGTCAGGGAAATTGGCCTTAATTTGTTAATAGAAGAGGGTGTTTGTTTCGGAAGGGGGATCACATTGGCCAATTTCCACTGCAAGGGTACTTTGCCTTGCGCAAGTGAGGAATTAATGATATGTGTTACAGGTAGGCTGAATTCGTAGGCGCATGCTTTAAGCACCTTTGTGGGACACCATCTGGACCAGTTGATTTCGAAACAGACACCCTCTTCAGATCTTCGTAAATTTCCCATGGGTGGAACTAGGTAGGTGGAACAGGACAAGGGAGATATGCAGGGAGATCTTTTATATCTACTGCTAAGTGTTTATTTACAACATTAGCGATAGCTATATGGTCACCTTGATTAATGCCAAGGACATGGATGGTAAGAGAGTCCCTGTTCATATTGGAAAACCATTTTACTTGTCGATGCCATCTATACCCGGTTCCACTTTCTCAAGGTAACGAACTTTGTTAACATTGTATGAGTTTTTAGCCTTAATAATTTCTAATAATAATATATATTGATGATAATAATGACAATACTGTAATGATGTTGATAATGATGAAGAGGATGCTGATGATGGACATTTTGCGAAACATAATCCACTGACATACCACAGAATACCGTACTAATCACAGTCACAGATTGTTGTCTATTTACATACCATTATCAACCATTAAAGAATAAAACTTACCCGTCTTACGATCATCACAGGATAATATCTATGGAAACATAATGCTGTTAACAGACACACAATGTTCATCACAGCATCACAGTAACGATACTAATCCACAACGGCAGATAAGCAAGACACATTATCGTTATTCACAGATAGCACATACTGCTGTCCACCGATATATAATATTTTCCGAATACACCCACAATGCAGTCCGAAGACATAATGTTGTCTACAGGCACATAGACCTAATGCTGACCAAAGGCAAAGTGTTGGATCCTTGAATTCATAGTAGAGGAGGTCCAAGAAGGGACTTTCAGAGGCAGATAGTCCTCCCACCCGAGACCGACAATGGTTAGGCTGAGGGAAGAAATGTTATGGTTTGCACATCTAGATGTCCGCAAATGGCACCCTCAGAATGAAATTTGAATAAAATTTACTATTTTTCTCCATTATATTTTTTTTTACAAATTTAAAACATTTAGGGGGCACGGGCTGGCTACCCCCACCCTTGATCCGCCACTGGCATTATGCTGTCCAAAGACACGTAATGTCGTCAGCAAATGGCAGGCCACTTCTTAGTGTTTCATAGCCAACTTCACAATATTGACGATTCCGGCCAGACTAACCACACCCCAAAAGTTTGATGAAGATGTAAACCACCGCTCCTTAAAATCGACCACCTTAGTCCTCAAAAGATATCTAGGGGGTGTGTTTCAACGCAGCATCACCCTGAGGGAAGAACAATTATTCGGAGCCTATTTAAATTTTAGATGCTTCAGTTATGAGCGTATGATACCACCCGTTCGATTTGTGTTTCGTAACCTCCTAATGTTGTTCTTAGGTTCTCAGGGCAATTTAAACGAAGTATGTGATGAGTTAGTCGTGCTTGTTCATTCAGACATTCCCATCAATAGCAGTGGATAAATAATTTAGAAGGATAACTCATCTGCTGGTTTTGAACCATCTCGATTTGCCTTTGATGACTTTACTTGTGTGAGTCTCATACTGCTTGCCCAAAATTCCAAGAACAAATATGGCAAAAGATGAGAAAGGCGCTTGCCGGTTATTGATATTAATGATTTTTTGTCTACCTTTTAGATGTATAATATTGTCTATACATTTGTTCCAGCTTAGGTCATCCTTGCATATTGTAACACCAAGAAGCATTATGCAGTCATATCCGTTTAAAATACTAACAAACTGGCTTCAAAGTTTGAGTCATGAGAGAAAAGCTAGTTATTACGTAAAACCACCAACGTTATCGGCCAAC
>NW_022742452.1:0-600 GCF_011630105.1 Anneissia japonica | reverse complement strand
AGTAGCTGTTTATGCCAGATATGAATTGTGAATAAAAGTGGGACGACCCCACAAAAGATAAAAAAACTTTTATAGTTTATAGTAGAAATTGTGCAATTTTGAGTTTGTAAAACATTGGCCTAATAAGCATACACGCTTCCAATTTTAACAACGTTAAGTACATTCTTTTGACAATAAATTTAGCCTATGATAACCGCTGCACCCATGAAATCGATCTAGTGTTTCTGAGATGGTTATGAAATGTATAAACAATTGCGTTTTTACTCAGTTTTGGTCCGGAAAATACGTACCGCACTTGGAAAAGTGAACAGGCAATTCATGAGTTATGCGTAATTGTTATTCTTTCCATACACTTTTAAAAGTGGGGTTTTAATTATAAAAGATTGGTGAAAAGTGGGGGGGGGGGAACAGTCGATATGATGTCAACCTTACTTGGAAAAGTTTGGGTGACGTGTCCCCCTGTCCCCCACCGATCGACGCCCATGTTTGAAGGTTTGTATATCGAGTATAAGTACCGGTAATAACATAAGTTTTAGATACAGCATGTTTAGCTATCTCGACTACTACAAGGCGCCTAAATTGTCATAATTTCCCAGGACT
>NW_022742451.1:0-707 GCF_011630105.1 Anneissia japonica | reverse complement strand
GGGTTTCCTACAGTATAGGCCAAGTTTAACTCAGAGTGTTTCTTTAATAAACAATGTATGGTAGAACATTTGCAAGTGGTCAAGGATTACAATTGGAAGTTGATGGCAGTTGATGTGGCAGGTATCATGTCAGGATCACTTGACTTAAAGCTGGGTGATTGAAGGTCTTTATTATTACATATAAGTTACATTTCTGTAAAAGTGTTATAGAACATACTGTAGGTGGTGGATGAACACTTGGTAGAACTTCGGTTTGGAGAAATCCTTCACTGTAGATAATTGACGTATTGTATGAACAGTGCATAGGCATCAATTGGTGATGGACAGTGGGACAGTGTGACATGTCACCCGCATTTCAAAGTAGGAGGGACATCATATCAATCATCCCCCCCCCCCCAACATATTCACCAATTCTTAGTTAAAATCCATCTTTTTATAGCGGAAAGAACATAAATATTTATAAACTGGGGGTAAAAGGGGATTAAGCAACCTGGAACCTGGCTTTAAGTACCATATGCTGAGCCGAAGTTAAGTGTTGCATTGTGAAATGTTCTACATATGCTGATAAAAAAAATGTAGTTTTTAGCAATCTCCAGACTACAAAAATGATTAATTGTATACCAGCCGATTTAGGGGTCAGTGCAAAGGATAGTTTTTAAATTACATTATTCATGCATCTGTATATTGGCAAAGAAAACATTTTCTTG
>NW_022742450.1:318-620 GCF_011630105.1 Anneissia japonica | reverse complement strand
ATACTAAAACCATGATTCAATTAAGCAAAAAGTGATTCAGACTCCGTCAGTGGGTTTGGTATTTGTACACCTTGCTGGAAATTCGTTGCCAGTGTGTTTCACCAAAGAATATTGATAGAAGAAGAACGAGCAGGGAGCGATTATTTTTCCCTTACGAAACATTTACATGAAAACTCCACTCGGGCCGTCTCGGCTGAATCGACCCGAAAATCTCATTGCAGAATTCAGGAGGTCAAAAGGTCATCAACAGATAAACGTCTACAGAACAACTTCTGAGAGAACGTCGCTGTCTAATTTTTAAA
>NW_022742450.1:0-298 GCF_011630105.1 Anneissia japonica | reverse complement strand
GTTACCATGTTAATACCAATGGGTCGTTTAAAATGACATATAATATTTGATTAAGCTGCACGAGTAATGAAAAGTGTTATTTTAACTTGAGTTACATACTATGACAATTTTAATTTTTTAGTTAGGCCTGGGTTTTGCATAATTAGGCCACGTAAAATAAAACAATTGGTTAGCATCCCCGCCCGACCGTCAGAAAAGCCCCCGACCTGAATTTTTTTTTTTTTTTTTTTTTTTTAACAAAACACTCAAAAACTCCATCTTTTTTTTTTAACAAAACACTCAAAAACTCCATCTCCCG
>NW_022742449.1:0-1116 GCF_011630105.1 Anneissia japonica | reverse complement strand
GTGAGTGTGTACTCGACATCCGTACGTGTACTCCACGTCGACGTCCGTACTCGAGGTCGGTCTGCAGTCGCGGACGCGAGTGTGTACTCGACATCAAAGCAGACTCGACAGACTTCGAAAGTCGAAAATTTTCTAAGTCCAGATTTTCGAAAATTTTTCCAAGTCCAGAAATCCTTCTACTCGACGTCCGTCCGTCTTCTCGACGTCTGCGTACCTGTGGTCGGTCGGCTGGTAGCGGACGCGAGTGTGTACTCGATGTCCTTCCGTGTACTAGACGTCCGCGTACTCGAGATCGGTCGGCGGGACGCGGACACGAGTGTGTACTCGACGTCCGTCCGTGTACTCCACGTCCGTCTACTCGACGTCTGCGTACTCCACGTCCGTCTACTCGACAAATTATTTCCAGTTTCATAAAAAAAATTTGTCAGAAAAGGTTGAAATAGAGACTCGTCTAGTCTGACTTAACGAAGTCGATCGAAGGATCGCAGACGCGTCCGTGTACTCGACGTTCGTCTGAGATTCGCGGACGCGTCTGCGTACTCGACGTCGGTAGGAGATCCGAGGAGGCGTCCGTGTACTCGACGTCCGTCTGAGGATCGCGGACGCGTCCGTGTACTCGACGTTCGTCTGAGATTCGCGGACGCGTCCGCGTACTCGATGTCGGTAGAAGATCCGAGGAGGCGTCCGTGTACTCGACGTCCGTCTGAAGATCGCGGACTCGTCCGTGTACTCGACGTCCGTCTCTGAATCGCGGACGCGTCCGCGTACTCGACGTCGGTAGGAGATCCGCGAATGCGTCCGTGTACTCGACGTCCGTCTGAGGATCGCGGACGCGTCCGTGTACTCGACGACGGTAGGTGATCCGAGGAGGCGTCCGCGTACTCGACGTCCGTCTGAGATTCGCGGACGCGTCCGCGTACTCGACGTCCGTTCGATGTTCGTGTACTTAGGCGGTGCACCCGGCGCAAGTGCTCGTGTACGCGACGACGTGTCCGGCACCGGTTCTCGTGTTCACGCCGTCGTCGATTTTTGAAAAAAAGTCCAGATTTTTGAAAATTTTTCTAAGTCCAGCTTTTTCGAAAATTTTTCTAAGTCCAGCGTAACACCTCCCATTCA
>NW_022742448.1:0-597 GCF_011630105.1 Anneissia japonica | reverse complement strand
CAATCATGTAAAAATCAACACTAAAAAGGTCGGCGATAGTAGTAAGACTCGAACTAGGGCTGCAAGGGTGAATTTCGGGACCTGAATGTGAAGGTTAGTGATTTTCAAGCTTTCTACGTTGCGTAAATTTCATAGGTTAAGGGCAAACATTGTTTATATTCACGGTAAATTTGCGTTGAACCAGTTGTAACTTTACCAGCTTTTCGACGATCGCGGGAAAAGCCAAAGACGAAAAAACAAAAAATAGCTTTTTATTTGATTTCATTTGTAATGAAATAAAATACAATAGCCTTTCTGCTTTCACTTGGAAAAGAAAATACATCAGAACAAAATTAAATAATTTTTCCGTGTAGCGAAAAAAGCCAATTGATAGGCCTATTTAGTAACGATATGGGCCTACTGCATAGGCCTAAACCATGGAAGAATTGGAATTTATCATAGAATTTTAACAATGAATGGTATATACTTATATCAAAATAAACAAAACAACTACCACAACCTTTGAAATTTATCCTACTTTGCTTATCGAGATATTCAAATCGCTAAAACAATCAAGGAGTTAAGCTTTGGATAAAGAATTGATATGTCATTATTCCC
>NW_022742447.1:0-1647 GCF_011630105.1 Anneissia japonica | reverse complement strand
CATGTATATATATATATGTATATATGTACGTATATATATACACGTATATATATACATAGGGCCTATATACTTTTTAAGTCATGTATCATGCATAGGAAAATTGACGCCTTCAAGGCTCTGGTTATAGAATCAAATCAGCCCTTTCCCAAGGGTCACGAGTCTCCCAGGAGTCGCATGAGTCTCCCAGATATTGGGATGACCTGCCTCACACCTTTAAGCAAGCAAGAATATTCCATAAAATAACCCAATCTCCCCCAAATTCATTATATGATGTTTTACTACTTCATTATTAAATGTCAGTGCACACCAAAATAAAATATAAGAAAGCTCATTTAACCAATCTTACGAAAGAGATTTCTTCTAAGTTGGGACACATGCCTTCCTAAAAATGTTCCACCAATTCCCAAAGGAGAGTATATAAATTATAATTGAACAGACAGTATACAAGGAAGGATATAAAAAATGTTTAAAAACTAAAATAAAATTTTTATACAAAACTTATTTAAAAATAAACTTGGAATAAACTTAAAAAGCAACATTTACTACAGTACTGTATATACAGAGGTCAGTCCATATTCACTGATTTAAAATAAATGTACTGTATTTGAAATACAGCAACTAAAGAAAACAAATTATGACCTGCAAAAATGAGTGTATATAGAACCTGAACGGATCTTTAAGTAGTGTCAATCAAATTTAATTACAGACCAATCAGAATTTGGCCAGGAATATGCGCTTCCTACAAACATAAATTTTGTCCCGCAAATGATTGTGTGAGTACATGATTTGAGGCTTTATGATAATTAGAGATTGTATGCATTGTTTCTTCACATTCATATTGGTTTTTCTTCAGTATTATCACATGTATTTCACTGAATACAGTTTCTCTTCGGTTACGTTATCTTCATATGCATTTTGAAATTTCCCCACTTCTTTCAACATTGTTCAAATACAAATGGCAACTCCTGTGTATGCATCCTCATATGCGTTTCAAAATGTATATTTTCTTTAAAATTTTCTCCACAATGTTCACATAAATATGGGGTTTCTGTATGTGTCATCAAATGTGTTACCAAATTGTCATTGTGTTTAAACCTCTCTCCACAATCTTGACACCCATATGGAAATTCTTCAGAATGTATTATCATATGTGATTTTAAAGTACTCCTTTCTTTAAACTTCTGTCCACATAGTTCACATCCATATATTCTTTCTCTTTCATGTATTATCAAATGTTTTTTAAAGGTGCGACTGTCTTTAAACTTCTTTCCACAATGTTCACATTCACATGTTTTATGTACACTCAAATGTGTCTTCAAGGTGCTAATATCTTTAAATTTCTCTCCGCAATGTTCACATGAATATGGTATGTTTAAATGTGCTCTCAAATCGTCACTGGTTTTAAATTTCTTTCCACAGTCCCCACATTCAAATGGCGTCTCTCCTGTATGTACTTCCATGTAAGATTGAAAATCTTGACCGGGTTTAAACTTCATCATTAAATGTCTTTTCAAAGTGTGGCTATATTTAAACCTCTTTCCACAATGTTCGCATTCATAAGGTATCTCTTTTGTATGTGATTTTTGTAAATGTTCTTTTAAACTTCCATGATCTTTAAACTTCTTTGCACAAATAATACATTCGTAT
>NW_022742446.1:0-7190 GCF_011630105.1 Anneissia japonica | reverse complement strand
ATGTTGCGGTCACATCGGAAATTCTCAAAGCCATCTGCTTGGAGCAAGCAGGTTACTAGACTGACATGGCTGCTATCCATTGCCTGCATGGTAATTCCTGTCAATATCAAAATTAATTAACAATAACTATTAATTGTTAGGCCTATACCCGTGTAAAGATTTTGGCACTAATGCAAACCCTAGCCCTAGTGTAGTGGTGTTCAAAAATTAAAATTAACTGAAGATAATGGGTGATAAATACAGTATGCATTGGATTAGGCTAGTAGTATTAACATCCAATCAAGACTGGTGTAACAATAGCCATTGTCCCTCCTCGGTCCTTGCTGCACTCTGCTTTCCCACTGCTGTAGGCTAGCCTAGCTAGGCTTGGTCCAACCTAGGCTTAGGCTACTAGAGAGGCCTTTCTAGCTAGGCCAGGTCGATGTTTGTTATTGAATGTTGCGCGTGTTGAAATTTAATGCGAAATGAGTAAAAATATACTACTTAGGCTATAGCCTAGGTCTAGGCCTATCCTACTAGCCCAGCAAATATTAATAATGACTCGACCCATCCATCCAACCATCCAGACTAGGCAGTGGCGGCGCCAGCGGGGTGGCTTAAGCCCCCACCGGACAGGCCAAGGCCCCCGCCGGACAGAGCTCGTCGGGCAGTCAGACCATAAAACACATAAAAATAGGCCTAGGCCTAGCCTAGTAGGCCCACACCAAGCCAACACGTCTGTCAGTCTGGACTGAGAGTGCCATTTTCAGCCATCTAGAGGTTGATATTCTTTTTAAAAAATCTCATTTGGGAGGGGGACCCTCTCAACCCCTTCTCCCAGCTCGAGCCTACGAGCTCAAGTCCCCCTGTCGGACAACTTAGCTCCCCCCCCCCCAGAAAATATATCCTAGAGCCGCCACTGAGGCTAGGCTTAGGCCTAGTTCGCCTAGGCTAGACTTGTTATAATAAATTAGAGTTTGCTACCAGCCAGTCGTGTTGAAGCTTAGGCCTAGTGTAGGCCCCTAGTTGTTTTATCGAACACGTATATAGCTAAGCTAGAGCCCTAGGCTATGTATGTACCATCTTACCTGTAGATGTGCAGTCCCATGATCCATCGACGACCAAATCTTTAATGGCTTCAAGAATTTTTTTCAGGACAGCTCCTTGAACAAGTTTTGCTTCAAACATCTTGATATAAAATTTAATTGTTGAAACTAATAAACAGAATATATTAATTAAAATATAATTTAGTATTTTATTTAAATGAATTTGTAATTTAGCGACTGATGCTCCAACAACTTTCAGATTCTACCAGGCGAGTCTCTGCAAGCCAAACGTAAGCTGGATGACAACACAAACGTAAATGAACTTGCGGGAAAAATTCGCGGGTTTCGGCTCGAAAGAAAGCAACTGGCGGGAGATCCACGGATTGGATGTTCTCAATCAGCGCGAATAAAATAGAACATACCATTTTCAAAGAAGGGATTCAAGGCACAAACAAATACATTTTGTCTGATTAAAATCACATATTCTGCACTGATACACGTATACATGAAGCATAAATATATAATATCTAAAATTATACAACGTATTATTATTTTATTCATACAAACTGTGAATAATTAAAACAGTATTTGTAGGTAATGACTTCCCACTAAAATAGTTTCTGCACAGCATATCGTGTCAAGACATGCTTAACTCAAAACGTCACAAAGAGATAAACGTCAGAAAAAAGTGTACCGTGTGCAAATCAATAGATTGCGGTAAGTTATTATCGCTGTAATAATGAACGGGGCCAGAATTGCTGTCGTCAACAATTTAATAATGAGAATGATCGTATTCATGATTAGAGCATAGAAGTGTTCAAAAGCAATTTCCATGTAATAAACACTAGTCTTCGCAACCCATGGTCCTCTGGTAAATACGTTTGTGATTATCACCTCGTCAGTATGTCGTCAGGGAAAATCCCCCCCCCCCCACGTCAGATAGGCCTGGGGCCCGTCATCCGACGCCACGACGTATGTTGCAAATAATAATTTGCCTATCCATCTTTTGATTGCCAATCCCTAATATTTTGATCTAAAAGCCAGTGGTACGGTAGCTTCAGTGGGGGCGGGGAGGGGGAGGGGTCCGTCGGACAGACCTGAATCCCCCTGCCGTCCAACGCATTTCTAGGTCGTCGGATCAACAATTTTTAAAATGATAATAATTTGCCTATCTAAATAACGTTATTTTGACTGCTAATCCCCAAGATTGTGGTCTAAAAAGCACATTTTGGACCACACTAAGCCATAAAACTCTCCCTGTGAACACTACAAGGGAGTTTTTATTCCGAGGCTTCGTCGGCCCCTTGGCTTAGACCCCTCCGCCGGACATATTGCACCCATTTCTGACGCCAACTGCTGCTAAAAGCATGATTTGGGCATGTGCCTTGAAACTCTCTTCGTGTACCCTACTACTATCAGGGATTTTTTATTCCGCCAGATAACCTTGCAGACTCTAGTCGTCCTTTGGTTCGGATCCCATGTCGGACATGGTACCCCTGTGGGAAAATGTCTGCGGCTCCGTAATCCCAATTGTAAGGGTGGTGGGAGTATTTGTACTCTTAGTAAAAAAACATACATAGGCCAATAACCCAGGGAGTTGTTATTAGAACTCCCTGAATAACCTAAGATATTACATTAATACGTTATTACAGCGATACTGTTAATGAAAGTCGGTCAGTAATTGAATAAAATATGGTTGCCATCCGTGATATTGATTGTCACACAATTGACTTGATGGGAGATTGAATGAAGAAGAAAAACTAATAATCGACAACCCTTGTTATTTGAGGTCTTCAGCCATTATTGAGTGTCATCTGTTTAATAATCTTTTGGCGGCAAAATTCCACACAGGCTGACTGCGTTTTGTCTGAGACAACTATACTATAGTTGTCTCAGGTTTTGTTAACTTGTTATAATTCCTTTATCTATCCATGGCTCTCTTTATGTGTAATGTAAATAAATATGTATAAATTATATATAATATTATATATGTATAAATATATATATATATATATGTATGTGTATATAGGCCAATATATAATATATATAGTTGTTTCTAGGTATATCATTTATGCTTATATAAAATCATATATAAATATATATATATTCATATAGTCCTATATATGAACTGCGCAGGGACATAAAAGAAAACTAAAGATTTCAAGTGAAGAATGATAAAGTGTGTATTGTTCGTTTATTTCTTTAATTGTGTTTCCCTCAATTCTCTTGGTATGTTTTATCCAAACTCTGGAAGCTGCAAGAAAAATAAATAAATTTATTGTATAGGAACATCGGATTAAATAATGTAATGATTATTGTTTTAACTAAATCATGAAATAGATTTCAGATGGTAACAACATTCAATTCATTCAATTAAAATCAAAGATACATTTTATTGACCATAATTATTAAATTATAGTATGAAAACGAAACAAAAAGAATAGCATGAAGCACATACTAAAGTCCATGGAAGAAAGAAGATATGTTAGTAGATAGATAGCAAAACGGAAATAAAAAAATACTTAGGCCTATGATTGACGAAATAATTATAATTAAATAGGGTCTAGGCCTAAGCATATTCAATTTTGCGTTTTCGCAACTCCTTCGGCGCTCCATATATTTGTTCGAAATAAACCGCGACCGAAATGAAGCGCGACCGAAACGAAGCGCGACCGAAATGATCGGCTACCGCTACCTCTAGACTTGCCACAAATCTGTAATTATAGGTTTTCCTAGTATTAGCTAATTTTGGAGAGCGCCACCAGCGACGGTATATATCGAGAAACTTTTATGCGAATTAGAGACTTGTAAAAGAGTGAGTCAAATCGATTGCGCAGACCGCTGGCCGTGACGCGATTTTTTTTTCCGTACGAAACATTTGCATGAAACTTCACTCGGGCCATCTCGGATTGACTCGAGTGAGTACGATACGAGGAACAAGAGCAGACACTTCGCAATGTCGTGACGCTCGAGTTTTACTATTATTGCTCTTTCTATGTTTACCTACGGTAGGCCTATGAAATTTCACGGACTTGTGATGTACGGCACTGTGTAACTAACTGTGACCTTCTTGGATGTTATTAAATGTGTATATTATCTACAACAACAACAGCTCCTGTTATAAAGTGTAGATAGGTACAGTTATACCAAAGGCTATAGAGAAAGAGGATAAACTATAGGCCTAACTACAGGCTGAGGTCTTACCTAGGCCCCCTTAAACCAGGGAGATGAAAACATCTCCCTGCTTAAACTAGGCCTAGGGTCATAGGCTGAAACAACAGTCACGCTTCACATACTGTCATGGACTGAAATTTTTGGGGAAAAATGAGACAGAATTGAAGCATGAAATGAAAAATAGAGCGCATAAGAGAAATATGAAATAAATAAAAGTTATTGAACTTTTCCAAACTATCATTGTGTAATTAATGTTAAATAATAATAATAATAATAATAATAATTTCAGCATCATATTACCTTTGGCCTAAGCCTTGTAATGAAGAACCTACAGATACTGTACTATTTACTAGGCCTATAAATAATAATCGCCCACTGGCAAGGGGAATATTTTTTGTGTTATTTCCCCTTAACGTCGTTTTTTTAATTGTTCTCTAATTCCTCCATTTTCTAAGTTCCCCTTAAGGTACAGGTAATAATAATAATTAATAATAATAATAATAATAATAATAATAATAATAATAATAATAATAATAATAATCACCATCATTTCAGCATTAATTACCTTGGCCTAAGGCTTGTAATGAAGAACCTACAGATACTATTTACTAGGCCTATAATAACTAGCCCAAGGGGAATATCTTTTGTGTTATTTCCCCTTTGTCTAAGTTCCCCTTAACGTACAGGTAATAATAATCATGTAATTAACTTGGTCTAGCCTTGTAATCAAGAACCTGCCGATTACTATGCCTAATATTAATAACTAGCTCATTTTTACATTAATTTGGTGCTCTGCCATTTTGGCAGGTCAGCTTATGGCATCCAGTATTTTAGAGCTGTCTATTCTCAGCTCTTCACTTAATTTGAAAATAACTGTCATTCTGTTTCATTTGATCAGTGATGAAGAAAAACGCGCTTTTCCTTACTCTTTGTGTTTTTCCCAGAAAGCGTTTTTAGTAGGACTACTTGTAGGCCTAGGTAATTATGCAAAACCCAGGCCTAACTAAAAAATTAAAATTGTCATAGTATGTAACTCAAGTTAAAATAAAACTTTTCATTACTCGTGCAGCTTAATCAAATATTATATGTCATTTTAAACGACCCATTGGTATTAACATCGATGTATTTGTAACATCGATGTATTTTTAAAAATTAGACAGCGACGTTCTCTCAGAAGTTTTTCTGTAGACGTTTATCTGTTGATGACCTTTTGACCTCCTGAATTCTGCAATGATATTTTCGGGTGGATTCAGCCGAGACGGCCCGAGTGGAGTTTCATGTAAATGTTTCGTACGGAAAAAAAAATCGCGGACCGGAGAGGTCTAGCTGTAGTTCAATGGTAAAACTTCCGGCATTTGAGTTTGAGTCGAATTATTTGCCTTGATAAACAGATGACCTATTAAGTAGGCCATGGAGGTATTATATTAAACTAATATATTTCTGTGAGTAGGCCTATTGTGCGATTCCTTTTTTAATGTTTATTTAATAAAATGATTAAAAAACTGTATTTCAGCGGCAATGATGTAATATTTTATGCCTACAAGAAGGGAAGCAACATTTAAGTAGTATTATAACATAATCGAATGTAACTTACGATACACAATAAAAACAGTCTTGGTATACTATGTAGTACATTATATCAATGACTCAAAAATACTGAATCACAATATTGCCAGTAAAGAAATTCGAACTATTTTATACCAAAGACGTTTTTCCACTGATCAGCACCGAAATGACAAACAGACCATCTAAAAAAAATTGTCTGAAATACAAACGTGGTCTACCTTTGCCCACAATTATAGATATATCTGTATGTATTTATGTGTTCTAACTTCCGACAGTCCGTCTTTCAAAATACCGTAAAACTGGTTAACTTTGGCTGGAAAATTTCGGCTTATTCGACCCTTTTCTATTCATTTTATTGGCGAAATGTTTGGTATCAAATTGTTAAGAACTACTATATTATATGACGTCACGACTTTTGAAAAAAAGGTATGATGGGTTTGAAAAATATGGGCAAAAAAAAAACCAAATAAAATCGGTGGATGTTAACGCCCTCTGTTGATTTCAAATGTAAAGAGAAAAAAAAAGGTACTGTATGGAAAGATGATCTGCTTGGAAGTTAGAACGTTTACTTATTTCATCATAATTCTTGCTTCCGGAAATAAAAGGTAATTCTGATATGTGTGTTATTATGAACAGATTGTTCAGGAATACGTTTAAAACCTGTTTAGGTATAGATAGGTAGGGAGCCAAGATTGTAAGCATAGTGGTAATTCCTGTGCATATCCAGGGCTAATGACACAGGCTTTAACACACCCACCATCATATAGTATTAAAGATGATAATTATTGTAGTTCAGCTTGTGGTTGGTGAATTTATTATTGACCTTTTAATCAGTCAGCTAAAATGTGTTACTGCCAAAAGATAGGTTTGGTTGAAATACATTACCCTGCATGCCAAAAGTTTCCTCAGTTAACAGTAATATAATAATAATATTCCGTAGTTTAGGCCTATATTGGGTTTTATTTTATGTTGTATTTTGATATTTTGCAGAAGGGAAATAAAATTTATTAATTACATGTTTGGTTGATGATGATAAACTAGGTTTAGGCATGCTTATACGAGTCACAATAAATTAACATTAGATGTTCATATCATGACAGAATGATATTGATAGGTGTCTTCTATAAACAATCAATACTAACCGTTTAGAAAAATAATTGCTGCATCGTCCTACTGACATATTATTTTTATCACTAAAAATATACTACCGGTAAGATTTTAAAAGTATGGGAGTGCAATTTCCGGGCTACCGGTAAGATTTTAAAAGTATGGGAATGCAATTTCCGGGCACATGGAGGTCCATATTCTCAAAATTTTATCATCATTATTATGCACCCCCTACCACCAAGTCCTGCATCTGCCCCAGTAGATCAAATCAAATAGCACACACATGACAACAAATGATTCTTACACAAACATGGTTAT
>NW_022742445.1:0-1883 GCF_011630105.1 Anneissia japonica | reverse complement strand
ATAATACGCTACATGCATGTTTGAAAAAATGTAATTACAGAACATTAATAGAATGTGTTGAGAATGATGTTGCTTCCATTTGATTTGTTATGTCATTTAAGGGCATTTATTCAAAAAAAAAAAAAATGCATCGTGGCGTCTATTCAAGGGAGGCGTTTATTCCAAATGAAGCTCTAAAGGGTGCTTTAATTCGAGGGGGGAATTTATTCCAAGTGGATGGTTTATTATTATTCGAATAAATACGTTCCTTGACATTGACTGCAAATAATTGATATTTGAAATTAATTTATATTCACTGACATTGACATTGATTTTACTGATGTTGATATTGATTGACATACCTGCCACAAAAATGTAGGATTGGGTAAGCAGTTAAAACAGACGCTGCAATCATGATTCTGGCGATTGTCATGCTAACATCATCCGCATCGTAAGACTTGAGTATATCGCTACACGAACTTGTACCATAGGTCAATGACCCAAAGATGCCTGTTAAAGTGTACACGGTAAAAGCTAAAAACAAAGCTATTACACACACTTTGGAAAATTGCGCCACCGTACGTTTTTTCAGACTTGCGTAGACAGGGATCGAACTAATATGACACTATGATAGAGAAAAGGGAAAAAAATAAGGATAATATTTGAGATTTTTTTTTCTTTATAAGTCCCAACAATGCTTATTGTGGGAAATACATATATGAAATGAAAATGTTCTCATGATTGCTGAAAACAGGTCTCACTAAAGAGTATAAATAGAACAAGAGAACAAACTAAGCTCATTTAGATCGTAAAAAAAAAAAACGATACGCCATATGCAGCCAGTGTAGTACACCCACTGCCGTTTGTACGCTATTTATTACCCAGTACTGCAGCGTAGTTTGTTTGTTTATCTGTTTTCCACATGATACAATTCTTAAGCAGAGGGCAGTATATTTCGTTATTTTTCTTTATCATGATACCATCGAAGATGGTGCACTTTCTGTGAACTCATACATAGTGGGCGACCTACATAACGATGATGTCGACTTGCATCGTAACTTTTGGAGTGATATTTTTACAAACGGGAGTAAGCTCTCTTGTTCTGTTGATACTCTTTGATCTCACTAAATCACTATTTAATATTGTTATTATACATAGAATGTACTGTACCAGTATGTAATATAATAATACACAATTTTTGTTGTTTCAAGCTGGTACCATTTTTTTAATTCATCAAAATGAATTAATTCAATTTTGTTGAAAAATAAAATGAATATTTATAGTCAGAATGGAATTTGCAAAAAATGTTTGCGTGCACACAGTTGTAATTTTCTTTTAAGGACAATTGTTGTTAATGAATCTGAAATCAAACAGAATATATCAAATGAATTATGTGACTATAAAAACAAGAGAATTGAGATCAAATTTAGAGATTACCTGGAAACCAAAGCAAATGGCAGGTACAGCAATGAAGACATCTTGCCAAGTGTCCGGTGACGTGGCCACATGAATATTTTCTGCTGGTCCATTTGTGAAGTACTTAATAACAACAACTGTGCACACATATAAAGAGCCTAACACACCAATACCGCTAAAAAGCATACAGAGTAAAAAAGGCATCATTTAACATGGAAAGCCTGTTTCCATGAAAATCGCTACACGTATCGCTGACTTCTTTGGCGACACTGATTGGTTAGTTGAATCAGGGGGCATTCCTGATTGCGTCAGGGACAGCTACGCAGTGCAACGACTGAGTAGCGATTCTATGGCTAACCAGGCTTTAGATATTGAGAAAAAAAAAAAGTCCCTTTCAGGATTCGACTCTATTATAACCCTCTTAATTCAAATAATAATAAGCAATTTCGTAGTTTGAACTTTTGTGGTTTATGTTTAATGACCTTCAA
>NW_022742444.1:0-1019 GCF_011630105.1 Anneissia japonica | reverse complement strand
ATATATATATATATATTATATATATAATACACCTGATGCACTAATTTCTGCAACTCTATAGCACCTCTTCATAATTTATATATAGAATACTGATAATATAGAATAATACTAGAATACAGTAGTATCGTACATGGTGTTCATTAAACACCCTCATTTAACAATCGGGGCCCAAACATGACAGCACTACTAGCATTGGCGTATTGTGGTAAATCTATTCAAATGCAATTTTACTTAATCTTGTTATGCAGCGAGCGAGGCACGGGTTCCCCAAATAACAGGAAGGTGAGTCACGTCCTACAGTAGAATATTCTGGAATATTGAATGATGAAATCGTTCGAAATATGACTAGTGAGACGTGGCATTGCGATATCCAATGCTATATAAGACCACGATATCAATCAGAGCAACATTCACGCTTCTCATCGTATTAAGGTACTACTATACTGGCTGTTTAACACGCAAGCCTCGGGGCGTTGCTGCTTTCCAGGAGCGATGACACCAAGAGGTACAGTCAGTCCCTCTAAGAGGGCCATCTTACGACACGAACCTGATTTGAAGTAACATCAGATGGGGGCAACGAAACGTTTTCGTGCGATTTCGGCCCCAAAAGCTAGCTGAGTCGAGATCGCTAGCATCAAACATCTTTTCCTGATTTTTTTTTCGGTCCGATAGTCGTATACAACCCAAACGCAACGCGCCGTCACCCCTCGTGGGTGCTAGCGGGGTAGTAAAGGCTTGAGGACCCCCAATGGTACAAAAACCGAGGGGCGTGAATCATTCTGCCTCGCGGAAGTTGTGGCTAATGGGGGTTTTAAGGCAATGTTCATCTTCATCTTCAAAAGTGTTCATCAAGCACCATGCTACAATTCCAAACAGAACACCGAGTTGGCTCATGTGCTGTATAAATAGGCCTACTGTACATGTCAGAATACTGTGCGAAGAATATTAATTAACCAAGCAGGCTTACAAGTATGCCGCCACAAGTGACAACACAAAACACACACACCGCATGCCCGTAG
>NW_022742443.1:2187-3624 GCF_011630105.1 Anneissia japonica | reverse complement strand
CAACTCAGACAGCGTCGGCCAACGCAGCCCGACCCGATTTATCGTCGGGGACAGTCTTAAGCCGTAGTGAGAAATATTAAACATGTTTAATATTCTACTACGCGACTACCCCCGACGCACACCATCGCGTCTGCTTTGAACTCACACAGACCCGACGCGACAACAAATCGCGTCGGGCTGCGTCGGCCGACGCTGTCTGAGTTGGCCTTTAGCAACAATATCCATGGGGTGGGGCTTAGCGGAAGGCCCATTACGATTATGTTTAAAATCTATATTATTGGCTGGGTCCTACTTGTTAAATATTTCCGGTTTTTCAATAAAGTGGAAGAAAGATAGAAAGAAAAAAAGATATCCGTTTTGCATTGTTACGAAAGAATAATGATTTTGAAGAAATTTTACAAGAGAATTTACATATAATTATATAATGTCTTGGTAAGATCGCATCTCTATTGGGTTTGAAAGACACACATATTATACACAAAGATACTTTGATAATACCAAAAATCAATTAAAAAAATGTTGGTTTTTTTTTAATTTCTTATTTAATTTTTTTCCTACTTGTTTGCTGCACAAACTAGGCTATCGCTGTTTATGGGTGAAGGTGGACAAAAGAAAGATAACTTTCCTCAACAACCATTCATCTGGAAAACGAGAATCCGTCCCGGATCATTAAATAGTTTTTTTAACATGTCATCTTTATTACCGGTACTTTCTACACAAATGTAGGCCTTCAGCTTTGTATCCTTTGAGTTATCGACAAACACGTTTTGATAGTTTTGTATCGTCGGGTGATAAATATGTTTTCGATTTGATACACTGATAGTAGGGTAATATATAATTGTTCTATTGTTGTCACTATTTTTACCCTTTCGCCTACCTTGATTTTGCATGCACGCAATGCATGGACCGTTAAAAAAAGTACTACCACAAGGCAGGGGGCGCCCTTATTAGAATTCGAATAGAGTTCGACTTTTTAAGGACGCGCCCCCATCTTGGCAGTACCTTTTGAAATAGGATTCCAACGAAACCACGACATACAGTAATCGGACCACTTAATCTTTGCTTTCAGTAACCACGAACAGAAAATGCCTGACACATTTTTTTTAGTTAGGCCTATAATATGTGGTGCTGGTGCCTGCAGACTAAAAATCCCCAAAATAAAGGTAATAAATTCATCAAATCAACAGTTTTTGTCACAAAATTTGATAATCTGGACAGAGCTCTAAGAATATATATATATTTTTTTTCCAAAAAAACATGAGAGATTATAAAAAGGTCAACTTACTTATCTTTAAACAAAACCGACCAACCAGAAATGAATTTAGGATCACGTGTTAACCATAAAAGCATGAGAACAACAAAGTGGCCCAGAACTGCTTTCTCTGCGAAACTGGAAAAAATATATTAAAAGATAAAGCTTCATGTGTGTTTGTAAAC
>NW_022742443.1:0-2093 GCF_011630105.1 Anneissia japonica | reverse complement strand
GGGGGAGGGGGCTCGATGATCAGTCAAGGGGAGCTAATTCGCAAAATAAATTGATTTTAGGTGATTTTTAACTACTTCACCGTAGCGGGGGCGACTGAGAAGCGTTGAGAAGCAATAAATCAAAGACTATCAAATTTTATTTGATAAAAACATGTGACATGCCTTAATATGGTTATGATGACATCACAGCATGATCATAGGCACATCGTGCCTATATACGGCCGTACAACAGAAATGCTGATAGTCGGGACAAACCTCCGCTTTAGGCCTACCTCATTCGTCCAAGCTCGTTATACTGACGACGCAGCACTTGCTTAACAGAATCTTCATCAAAGCCATCAATCTGCTGTCGATGTTCCTGCTTGCGTAAGCAACTACAGCGCCAAAACTTGCAACTGGAATGGTTAAAAAAAAGGAGGGAAATGTGTTCAATACAATAACAATAATATCAGATTGTTTTTGCATAGCGTATAGGCCTAACGCATGTCAAAGCCTCAGTGGGCTTAGAGTCCAGAAGTAGGGTCTGGGGTGAAGAAGAGGAGCGGACTCTGACCGCAAGAAAATCTAACAGTGAAATCATTTTGAATCCCTCAACCCTCTCTCGGACTTAATTGATGAAATTGATAATAGGAAGTTTGGCAAAATCGCAAATTACTACAATAAATAAATAAATAAATAAAATTAGCTTTTCCAATATGTCCGTCCATGGCCAGGCGTGCGCGCGTACAATCGGTCTGTTTCACGAACTGAGCACAAAGAAAAGTGCATGATTACGCATGTGTACTTTGGAATGACGGAGCTATGTCGGTAAATTGTGAAGAAATGTTAATGTTGTGATTGCAAAACATCTTTTTTTGTGATACTTACCTGCATCCTAGAAACATATACTGCAACCATAGCCAGGCAAGAAAGAGGCAGACCAACATACTTGGGGTTGCAAATAACATCCACGTTAGGAAATTTACACCCGCTTCCGACCCGTAATCACTAAAGGACGGAAAAATGTAACAACATATAATGTTTGTCTGGTGATGATGGTGATAATCATATTATATATATAATAATCATTATAATGATAATAATAACAATAATAATAATAATAATAATAATAATAATAATAATAATGATAATAATAATAAATAAATAGATCATAATAAAACATACAACAATGACGATGATGTTAATAATATACTAATAATAATAATGACAATAATAATAATAATAATAATAATAATAATAATAGTAATAATAATAATAATAATAATAATAATAATAATAATAATAATAATAATAATAATAATAATACAATACATAGGCCTATTGCGCAAGAAAGCCATGAGGCTCTGAAGAAAGAGCGAAACGTAAAATTGAATATTACGAAGAAATATTAGATGATCTTTGCCCTTTAAAATTCAATGTTAAAATTGTATATATTGCATTTAACAAACCAACAGTATAAACATACGTCGATGCTAGATTACTGGCGATAAGGTTCGGTCCTGTTCCCGTAATGGTCGCTGTACCGCCGATATTAGCCGCATACGGTACACAGATCAATAGACCTTTATTCATATTTGTCAAGCACATGCTTTCCACCATACTCGACTTCTTGCGGATGGTAGACCTATCAATACAATTTATAAACGAACATTAAATGTAATAAAATCTTGACAATATGATGAGTATTATTAACGTGTATAGGTTTTTTTTCTTGCAGTGTAAAAGGGTCAGCAATGCGATATTGACCGGCGGCTTAATTAGTCTGAGAGAGAAAACATAATATACTGTATTTCTATATATAATAATCATCACATTTTTTATAAATATGTGCAATGTGTTTTTATATCTCCAATGTAATAACACAGGCACTGCGTAAAAATATAAACCTAAACCTGGCCAATACGCGAACGAAAAGAATGCTTATTATTTTGACATTGTTCGCCTCAATCTGATTGGTCGCTACTTCTACGAATGAAAAGACTGCTTTTTAATTGGTCATTAGTGTGCATGAAACTGATTGGTTGATAGTTACTCGTGTGGTAAAGCTTTTGATCAGTAGTCCGATGTGAACGGATTCTCTTATTTGTGACCGT
>NW_022742442.1:0-1215 GCF_011630105.1 Anneissia japonica | reverse complement strand
ACTACGGACAGGACAACAGTCACAACCACACCATCAGGTGAGGCTTGTTTAACTATTGGAAAACTTGTATTATAAAGAACATGTTGTTTATGATATAATTATGCCATCAGGAAACTTGTATTTAAGAACAAAATTATGCTTATGATATAAATATTCCACCAGTTTTCAATTCATTATTTTACAGAGGATTTGACAACTGTACCCACTACGGACAAGACAACAGTCACAACCACACCATCTGGTGAGGCTTGTTTAACTATTGGAAAACTAGTTTTATAAAGAACATGTTGTTTATGATATATAATTATGCCATCAGGAAACTTGTATTTAAGAACAAAATGATGCTTATGATATAAATATTCCACCAGTTTATCGATTCATTATTTTACAGAGGATTTGACAACTGTTCCCACTACCACTACGGACAAGGCAACAGTCACAACCACACCATCAGGTGAGGCTTGTTTAACTATTGGAAAACTTGTATTATGAAGAACATGTTGTTAATGATATAATTATGCCATCAGGAAACTTGTATTTAAGAACAAAATGAAGCTTATGATATAAATATTCCACCAGTTTTTCGATTTATTTTTTTACAGAGGATTTGACAACTGTACCCACTACGAACAAGACAACAGTCACAACCACACCATCAGGTGAGGCTTGTTTAACTATTGGAAAACTTGTATTATGAAGAACATGTTGTTAGTGATATAATTATGCCATCAGGAAACTTGTATTTAAGAACAAAATGATGCTTATAATATAAATATTCCACCAGTTTATCGATTCATTATTTCACAGAGGATTTGACAACTGTACCCACTACGGACAAGACAACAGTCACAACCACACCATCAGGTAAGGCTTGTTTTACTATTGGAAAACTAGTATTATAAAGAACATGTTGTTTATGATGTAATTATGCCATCAGGAAACTTGTATTTAAGAACAAAATGATGCTTATGATATAAATATTCCACCAGTTTATCAATTCATTATTTTACAGAGGATTTGACAACTGTACCCACTACGGACAGGACAACAGTCACAACCACACCATCAGGTGAGGCTTGTTTAACTATTGGAATACTTGTATTATGAAGAACATGTTGTTTATGATATAATTATGCCATCAGGAAACTTTTATTTAAGAACAAAATGATGCTTATGATATAAATATTCCACCAGTTTATCAATTCATTATTTTAC
>NW_022742441.1:0-607 GCF_011630105.1 Anneissia japonica | reverse complement strand
AGTTTGACCAACTATAGTAACTCTAAAATCTGGACTAAGTGTAGCTAATTATTATTCTGAATATAAATTGAATACCGTGATTTGTTTGACCAAAGGTTAGTAAAGCAATAGAAAGTCTATAATATAGACAAGTGTAGCTAATTGTTATGTAGAATATATAATCAGGTACATTGATTTGTTTGACAAAAGGGGTAGATGTGTATAAGAGACAGGTGCTTGCATAATAACTATTGCTTACGTGTATATTTAAATAAGCTTTAAGTTAACATGTTTAATCTGCAAATTAAGATCAGGATTGTTCCATTTTATGTAAAGGGATTCTTTGATTTTCAATTTGATTTCATTGTTATCAATATCCAGTATAGAGAAACATTTCTTGTCAGACAACCTTTTACATTTACTGTTTGCGTTGAGGTGTTTAAGTACGTGTGAATTGTTATCCTTTCCGAGATGTTCACCAATCCTCGTAATTAATCTACGGCCTGTATGGCCTATATAACTGGAATTACATCCAGCACATTTAAATTTATATACTACTGAGGATCGGGATTCATTGGGGATAGTATCTTTAGTATTAAAGAACTGACTGATTTTAGTGGTACTAAAT
>NW_022742440.1:0-617 GCF_011630105.1 Anneissia japonica | reverse complement strand
TTTAAATACTTCTTTCAGTTTAAAGTGAAATACATTTTTGTAAATATCCAACGCAAAAGAGTATGAAGTTATAGTATGCAGGGCCTCAAGGGAGCAACAGAGAGATGCACAGTTAAAGCCTGTCACTCATTACGACCGTCGCACGACGAATCAAACTCTGCTCCCGGTGAGCGACAGACGATGCGATGCCGCCTACCGATTGTCAGTGGCAGTCTGAACGGATCCTCATTAAAAAAGTTTGTCGTCGCGTTGCCGTTGCGTCGCCGTCGCCCGCAGTGAGTTTAGGCCTTAAACACATTGAAATTAAGTAAATTTGAACATCAATATATATTTTCTGCTAAAAATCAATCTCACAAATATTCTCATAGGTATACAATAATAGTATTGTAATTGCTTAAGTCACAAGGGGTTCACTTGTCAAAGGGAAAATCACTTGTGAAAGGGGGATCGGTGAAAAAGGGGATGCGTCCGAATCCCGAGGAACTCCCCTTTTATATTGGTAATAAACCAATTTCTTTTCTAATTTTAAATACAATTTGCCCCTGAATTCGTGAAAATTCGTTGTCACGCATAGATGTGTCCACAGTGGCGGCACTACGGGGGGGGGGGGAAATCTT
>NW_022742439.1:0-549 GCF_011630105.1 Anneissia japonica | reverse complement strand
CCTGATGCTAGGTCTTGTTGCTGCAGTGATCGGCAAAGTTACAAGGCAAGCCTGGCTGCGATCTATTTAGGAGGAAGTTAAGACCAGATAATGGGCACCACTACTAAATTTGGGCACCACTAATGCAGGTGTTATATATTAATTCTTAGATGGGCACCACTACTGCAGGTGTTGTTATATTTTATATATTAATCCTTAAAAATGGGCACCGCTACTGCATTCTGGGCACCGCTACTGCAGGTGTTGTTATATTTTATATATTAATCCTTAGATGGGCACTACTGCAGGTGTTGTTATATTTTATATATTAATCCTTAGATGGGCACCGCTACTGCATAATATGGGCACCACTACTGCAGGTGTTATTGTATTTTATATTATAATATCCTTTTATTGGGCACGGATACTGCATTACAGGCACCACTGCTGTAGTTGTTACTGTACTTTACTGGTAATTAAATTCAAGGTACACATTGTACTGATCTGCAGGTATGATTGAATTGTTTTATTATTAAGAAATAAATGTTTTTTTGTTTGTCATTATCAAGA
>NW_022742438.1:0-945 GCF_011630105.1 Anneissia japonica | reverse complement strand
ACTGATCCGGATGTGTGGATGGCTGAACAAATTTGGTAAAATCTTCTTTAAATCTACTGTACTTCCTCACATCTCCGTCAAACACTGGTAACTCCATCCGTTTTAACTTCAACGTCGGTTTCATCTCTGCCACACCACTGCTACTGCTACTATCTGCTTGAGCACTTGTAGTTTGTCTCGACTGATTCCCTTGGTCTGTCATATTAATTTTCATTGCATTCATCTCTGCCATAAACTCTGTTTGGCACCTTTCCATCCATTGTTCTTCCTCTAGGAATTCCTCTTCATCTTCAATCAAGCTGACAAGCTCACCATGGCTCTCCTCAATTGCTTCAAACAATTTCTCTACTTTTTTAACTCTTTCTTTGAAGTCTTGGATAATTAATTCTTCCTTTTGATGGTTTCTCAACACTTTTAGTGCTCTTGTAAGGGTTCCCTTCTTATTCCTTCTCACAAGCTTTAGTTCTTTTTTCTTTTGGTTCTCTGTCATGTTTTTTTTTTTTAATACTGGAAAAAGTCTGTCACTGTTAATTTTTGGAAAGCAGCACCAAACTCTTCGAAATACTGTAATAACTCTTCGAATGACTGCAATACACTCTCCGAAATGCGGAATTTCTCTTGAATGCTTTGAAACAGTATCTTCCAGAACACTGAATTTTTCGAATGTTTCGTCGATACTCAAATACTCAGGCTCGCTCTTTGTTGATTTATAATAATAATGACGTTTATTTCAAACGACGTTCGAAAACTGCAAACAAATAATAAGAAAGACAATATTAACTCACATCAATCGGGAAATACTATAAGGTTAACGCCTACTCAAATTAATTGACATGTTCAGTCAAGCGTGACGGCCTAGCAACAAGTACCCGTTGCCAAAAGAGCCTCTGCTAGCCATTTTACACTCGCGATAGATCGTAGCTAAGTATTACGTTACAGTACAAA
>NW_022742437.1:0-1040 GCF_011630105.1 Anneissia japonica | reverse complement strand
TGATATAAAAAAAAAACCTCATTGCATAATCAATACTTAACACATTTATTATTATTTAAAAAAAAGCTATTCTTCTTCTTCTACCTCTTCCTATTCTTATTCTTCTACTAGTTCTTAACTCTCATTTTGTACACTAAAAATAATAGTACTATAATATTGTCATTACTACTGACAGGGCCATCGTTAAATTAAGTCGGAGCCCAAAATATAGCATCATATTTAATACGTCATCTGACATCATGAGAACCTACACTTTAATTACAATTATTTGTTATATACTAGGCCTAAATTCGAAATTATTATTTTAAGACTTTATAACATAATACATACTGATTAATAATAGCTGAGATGCACATTTCAGAATTTATAATCGTTTTTAGTATATCTTACTGAATATTTATTGTCTACCAAATGAAATATAAATTTTATGCATCTTTACAATATTAATCTTGTTTTTATAGATAAATGTTCGATAAATTCTATCTTTCATAAAAAATTCAGCGCGTCTATTTTCATTCTAATCAATGGCGTTTGTAAACGTGCACGGACGTCATCGTCGAATCCCAAGACTTTCGACGGTAAAGCTGGCCTGCCTGCTAGGTCCCAGGCCAACCAATAATAATTAACAAAATATATAGGCCTATATTAAAAAATCTTTTTTTTTAATATAGGGCGCATCCTGTACATGCACTTTAACTTTTACAACAAAAGCCTATGCCTAGTACCTTTAGTACGTCCTACTGTACTTAGGCCTACACTAGTTTGTTGTCGTCGGGATATAATTCTGTCTCTAAATGAAAGAGGAGCGAACCTGCTAGTCAACATCTAGGCTAGGCTAATTGATTTTGTAATCAATAACCCACCTTAAAGGACTATCTGTCGTTTCCTTCTTTGCAACAGCGGACGAAAAAAGTCAGTTATTGTAGGACGTTTCATGATTCTTTATCACTAAAAATTAACAAAGACGCGTTTTGACGTTCTGTAGTGTGTGTCTGCTGTTGAAAACAAACTTCCTAATTTTGTGACTGGCTATGATGACT
>NW_022742436.1:0-886 GCF_011630105.1 Anneissia japonica | reverse complement strand
AACAGATGATGAAGAACCGGAAAATTTAACCAGCAAGAGAAAGGTGAAACAGAAAGGATCTACTACCAAAATTAAGAGGGCAAAGATAATTGAGCAATCAAGCCCAGGTATGTACTGATTTTTTTTCATTTAACATAAATGAATGCTGTAAATTGTTGTATACAGTATAAACCATTAACCATTTTGCTTACAGTAAACTACAGACTAACATTAAAAATATACCGCTTTTCTTCATACAGTGAACTTTTGGTTGTTGAATGACAATTTTTTCAACACAAAAACACAAAATAATTTCCTATGGAGATTTTATTTAAGAAAGTAAGAAACCTGCATTTTTTACATTGCTGCTTCAAAATTTACTTGCCATACCCATAGAGAGTTATGGTATTTCACACTACAGTTGTGATGACCTGGAATAACCTATGGCACAATATCCTGCCCAACACTTATCATTCAAATAATTAGCTGATAAATATTATTATTCAGTCTTAGCCTAATCGTTTAATGTAATCTTAATTGCAGGCACTGAAAATGTATCTTCAAACTCAGGAAAAACGAGTGGTGAAGATAGTAAATGATACATTTACAGATGTTAATGTATTCTAAATATCAGGTCAAAGTTCAAATCTCAAATAAGTCAGTATTTGTAACTTGGACTTCGACCTGATATCCAGAATGCATTAAAATCTGTTTATTTTGAAAAATTAGTTCACACATAAAGAGTTGAAAAACAGAGTTTATACTTTCTACTCAAACTGATATATGTATCTGTATACTGGTATAAATTGCATAATTAATGGGGTCAAGGGGTTATCAGGTCCATCAAGGTAAGATGGTATTTTTAGGGTCAATGGTCCTGCAACTATGTTCGAAACCCCATCATATC
>NW_022742435.1:0-796 GCF_011630105.1 Anneissia japonica | reverse complement strand
AATGTTTTAATACTTGCTGAAATACATCGTTTCTTCATTTAGATCTCCATTTTTCACTTAGTCCATTGACGTTTTTTTCTGTTGTATACGTATGAGTAGTCATATGAAGGTACTATATCCCCGACAGTTGGCTGTGCAGCAATGTACCCTTTGAATGCAAACTGAAAACAGGTGAAAATATAAAGGCAACCGACTGTCGGGTACATAACGACTATCTAGCTTTCCACAAAAACATGAGGCCTAAGCTAAGCCTAGTTCTCAGTATTACTGCGATGCAAGGGTAGGCCTAGTTAGATCGTTCAATTAATGATATCGTGTTATCGTCTAATACAATTAAATAATGTGTGTAATATTTAAGAATGCACCACGTGGGTCGCTTTCTTTGTTATGCGGTTGTAGTGTAGTATACGTAGCAGAGTGACGACAGCAAGCTAAGCCTAGCCCAGGGCATAGATCGTGTACGTTCTTGATAATCGTAATGAAAACTTCAGGTGATAGACAATTGGGCCCAACTGGTGTGGACGATCGGACCCAAGATATGTTCAAATAAATTGTAGTCCTAATAGCAGGCCACTGCCAGCACCCCCACTTCCGATTTCGTTCCAAACTACGTACTGTAAAATGAAAATACTGTATACGTAGCTAGGCCCTATGCCTACGATATTTTTTCAAAGAAATTTGCTAAATATGTTACTGGAATTTGCCTGTCGAATTATATTACCAATGTAGTCTGAAATCACTATTTTGGGCCATAAAGTCTCCCCCTGTATTTTTCAACCACCACACAAATTTGACC
>NW_022742434.1:0-954 GCF_011630105.1 Anneissia japonica | reverse complement strand
CGTTGTGGGCTATCATTTTTTTCTTTTTTTCTTTTTTCCCCTTTTTTTTTTACCTCCCAAAAGGGGGGGGGGCGGGCCGCCCCCACTCCCTAAATCCGCCCCTGCTGGAGGATGATGATGACGATGATGATAAAGCTGATATAGATGATGATGATGATGTAAAACATTTACGATGAGTTGATGTATGATGATAAGATGATTGAGGACGATGATGGAGGTCGTGGTGCCTGTCATAATGATGAAGATTCAAGTCTTGCTGGCCTGAACTAAAGTATTTTAATGATTGTCATTATCTATTTTTTTGTAAATTAACAATGATATTTCGTATCGATTATTTACAGTTTGAACGTAAGAAAACTTTGCATGAAGTTAGAGGACCTCTCCGCCGACAATTCGTCAAACGATTCTTCATTTTTGTCTTCGTCTTTATTCTTTCTTTTATTTTCACCGCTGGTTTTGTAAAATTCTGTCTCTTCAAAACTGAGCAAGCCGCGCAACAGGGAATGAAATTTCTTTAAATTATCAAACGATTGCATAATTAAAAGTCAAGCCAACAGAGGAATAAAATAAAGCAACATTTATACAAGTATTGTGTTGTATAATTATTAAGTTTGATGCGTCCCTGAAATCAATCCATCTAGCACTAGTCTTGATGTTCTAAAAGCAGTGTAACTCTATATTTCTGTAGGCAGTAATGTTATCAGGTAATCACATACGATAAAATTTACAGACATGGGAACACTATAAGTTGCATTTTCATTTCATTTATTTCTCTCAATATATACAATAATATTGTAATTGTTATTACTTTTTTTGAGGGGGAGGGGGTGTTGTTTTAATGTTTTAATCTATTGTATATTACACAATACATTAAAACATTAAAACAAATCCACCCCCCCCCCCCAAAAAAAAATTGGGCCATAAAATCATTAAAAGACACAGGAAAACCAAAAG
>NW_022742433.1:0-2064 GCF_011630105.1 Anneissia japonica | reverse complement strand
GCTTGATGGACTTGGTTTACCGAGACGCTCTGCCTCGTCGGCACGCTCGGTACGTGTTTAGGCGGTGGTAGATAAATTTGCCACATGCTCTGTTTAAACAACCACTCTTTTACGACGTCTCGCGGTATCCTCGTCTTGCTGGCGAGTTGGTCGATGGCCCCCTCACCCTGCCATAAATGTTGAGGAGCGTAGTATGCACGTTCGAGTTTGCGTATTTCGCGGTTTGTACTCATATTTATAAATATCGTAACATTTTATAAATATTTTACGGACGCGTACGCGAGTATGCCCAATACGACAATCAATCCGACCAGCTCCGCATCTTGCTGCGATTCGCTGGGCGTGTAAAAGTCGCTCAGCTGCGGTTCTCGCTCGAGTTGCAGGCGATCGGGCGATCCGCTCATTCTATAGTATTCTCTCATTGCAGATTCAACGTCCGAAAAGGTTCCTTCGGCATGCTGCTCGCGTCCAATTTTTTCGTTGATGTAATCGAGTTGCGAGGCTCGTTTTTTGCTCCACGAATCTCGAGCCTGAGACAATTGTTCCAAGGCCAAATCGTGCCGTTTCCGTTCCGCGTCGCCGCCGCTCATGCGACTGAAAAAATAGTTGCTTCCGGTAAAAGCTAGGGCGTTTACCATCGCACCGCCAACCATCATTGCTACGGTTGCCATTTTTAAATATAGTATTTATTTTATAATCTTATCGGGAATGTAGCCGTTGGCCACCAGCATGTCCTTGGTCAGCGTCGAAGCCGCTATCAGACCCGCGAGCTTTGCAGTATCGACGACGGTCAACTTGTCTACGAGCGGTGCTTTGCTTCCCACCACCTTTTTCAGTATCATTACGTAACCGACCGTAAACGTGGACACGATCGCTCCGTCGTACAGGCTGTTTACAATTACGTTTGTATCGATGCCACTCATGCCTTTTTTAAGCAAGAGAGATTTTTAATTACATTTCAAACGGATCTGACTTTGCCGGCTTGTACGGCTTGTACGGCTGTGCCGGCGGTGCCGGCGGTGCCGGTGTCGGCGGCTTCCTAACCAGAGTGGATGCGCTTGGCTTGGTGAATGCATCGTAGACTAGATACCCCAACGCGGCAAGCGTCAGATATGGAATGCAACTCGAAAACGACACGTTGGCAACGCTCGATGCGTCCGAGGCTTGTCGTCGTTTCTCGGCAATTGCTTTACCGGCCGCAACTCGCTTGGGATTCTTGCTCGTGACTTGGGTAATCGTTTCGTCCATTTGTTAAATGTCGGTAATTTTTTTACTCGGTAATTACTCGGACAGGTCGGTAATCGTAGACACCTCAGACGACGTAGGTGCCTCAGGTACCACCGGGGTCGATTGGTCGTTTAAAATCGGTTGAGACGTCACCTGCGGCGTCGATCGTTCGTATTTCACGTGTCTTGCCGTGTGCATCGCGACCGAAAGCGGTGCGAGCCACGCTCCAAATTTATAATAGAGCTCGCACGCAACGGGATTCAACGCTTCCATCAAGAACCGATCGTTTTCGAGATCGTCGCCGAGTTGCTCGGTCGAATCGATCGGGAGCACGTAACCGATGGTCTTGCTGTACATGCGAATCACGCTACTGCCGAGCGATTTTGTCACGTCGCTACCCTTTTTAGATTCTAGCATCGCGTACAACTTGGAAACTTCCGACTCGGGCATGCGCTCGATTTGCTCTACGGTATATTCTTGTCCAAAGTAGTATTGCGCGTTACCTCCGCTCACGACAGACTTTATTCGGTCTTTTAGCTCGTCGGAAATGTCTCGAGCTTGCTCGGGCGTAAGAGCTTGCTCTGCCGACTCGGGAGGTTTCGGCTCCTTCTTTTTGGGTCTGCGCTTTTTCTTTGCGGGCGGGTCGGCGCCGCCTGCGGCGACGGTCTTGGATTCAAGCTCTGCGTGCGCTTGCATCTCGTGCGTTATGTCGGTCATTTTAATAAATGTAAAATATTTTTATCCGATGTGAATTCCCCAACGGGTCGGTCTGTCGCATTTCAACAACAACTTGCTAAAACACGTCGTGTCAATCTTGTCTTTGATGCGTTTTTTCTC
>NW_022742432.1:580-854 GCF_011630105.1 Anneissia japonica | reverse complement strand
CCAATATACGATTTTACCGTGACGTCACTGGCGAAAAAGTAACAAAAGATCGTGTAAATAGCTCCGCGTAGGGTATCCGCCGCGTACGATCTTTGCGTGCATGCTGTAACCATAGCTGTAACTCTTCTGTTGACAACCGCTGATGCAGGCTATGTTCTCACACGGCAGCTAACGGTTAGCAGGATCAGGATCCTGCTAACCGTTAGCTGCCGTGCGTCCACGCGAGAAAATCCCGATCCGGATACCAACAATATGATGATCGAATCACTGGCCA
>NW_022742432.1:0-507 GCF_011630105.1 Anneissia japonica | reverse complement strand
TAACCCGTTAGCGTATCCGGATACCGCTAACGGTTAGCGCTAACCGATCGGGCGTTCTCACGCAGGTGCTAACGGTTAGCGCTAACGGTTAGCTCCCGATCCGGATACTAGGGCTCTCGTGAGAACCAGGCTGCAGTTATAGGCCTATATGCAAGTTACAACAACCATGGTTACAGCATGCACGTAAAGATCGTACGCAGCAACTACCCTACGCGGAGCTATTTACACGATTTTTTTTATTACTTTTTCGCCAGTGACGTCACGGTAAAATCGTATATTGGCCTATAACTTCATAAACAATTGCCAAAAAACGATTTTAATGTTGATTCTATTATTAATGGCATATCAAAAATCTCCTCTGGAACAAAAAAATCATTTTGCTAGTTCTCTTTTAAGGTGTTCGGCCGAAGAAATACCGAAATTTAGGCCTGTCTAGGCCTAGTAGTAGTAGTAGTAGTAGGTGGATATATTATTACCGCGAAGTGGGGCGGGCGGTACATGCCTTGT
>NW_022742431.1:0-774 GCF_011630105.1 Anneissia japonica | reverse complement strand
ACCTAGTGAAATTAATCTATTGTAGTATTTTTTTTTTTTTGCAATTTGCTATACAATGTTTCCTCCTTTAGGCCAGGACAAAAATCTTATGAGATCATACTTATTTTTATTTTCCATGAAAAAATTGGGTTTTTTTTTCAAATAGCAAGATTTGATGGGGGGGGGGGGGGTGGCATGAAACTAACAGTTAAATTTTTGGCCTAATCTTCTTCAGCTCTCCTTAACTTCCTTTAAACATTTTTGATTTCTTTTATCAGGATATTAATTTTTTAGTTGGCCAGAAATTCATTCTGTAATATGTATGACAACAATCTTATGGTTGAGAACAGCTTAGCTCAGTCGGCTAATCTGGTGGTAGCCGCTGTGTGTGCGCCGAACCGTGGAGATTTCTAGGTCCCCGGTTCAATTCCCATTGCTGCCTCTCCTTGTGTTTCAGCTAGAGGGCTGAAATACAAGTTACAATAGCACACAGTCTTTCGGATGAGACCAGTGGCGTAGAAAAATATTTTTCATTGTGGGGGTTGATTGGCGTGTTAGCCAGTGTCGTAATAGGCGCGGTGGGGGGGGGAAAACTGCCCCACCCCTGACGGTTTTTACCAGACTGGCCAAGCCGTCGTACCAGGCTGGGTAATAAGAGAGAAGAAAGAGGGGAGAGGGAGGGTAAGAGAAAAAAGTGGAAAAGAAAAGAAAAAGAGAAGAGAAAAATAAAGACAAGAATAAAAAGGAAGATTTCATAATGACCAGACTCACAACACCCTAAGATATATCCCCATC
>NW_022742430.1:0-1033 GCF_011630105.1 Anneissia japonica | reverse complement strand
TCCCAGACGCGTGTCCTGTAAAGTTTGACAACCACAGCTATGCGCTCCTTTGATGTTAACCGACAATTGATGTTCAATTGCTTTAATACACTTGAAGTTTCTTGTTAAATAAATAAACAAAAGCACTCAAAATTCACATGGATAATAGCTTTAAAAAGTTACCAAAAATCGTTTTACGATCGCATGATGACGTCATCTGCCAAACACCGTTCGTAAAATAGAAGGTTCATAATTAAGAAGTTCGTAATTGGGAAGGTCGACTGCAGTCGACCTTTTCAATTACGTACCCTTTGGTCTAGAAGGCGTTCGTAATTGAGAAAATTCGTAATTGAGAAGTATGGAAAAATAGCGCCCTCTAGATAGATTTTTTAACCATGTGTGTGCGCTTAACGATCGTCACGACCTATTGGTATGGTCTATGACTGGTCTAAGTTTACACAGAATATTTACAATGTGTAGGACTTCGTAGCAAACAACAACAAATTCTAAACTATTATATATTATTACTGTATAGACGAATCTCTCTCCATTGTGCTATTATTTACCCATAACCTCCGTGCCCACAGCCGATGCAAAATCAAGAAGTACTCCGCATGGGCGACGATCATTAACCATGTGCTTGTTGCGCAGATGGATTTATGCTTTGCGCTGATTGGCTATGCACGCTCCAGGGTTTTAGCATTGTAAACCCGCCGCCGCACTGCTGCCAGCCTTTGATCGCGAGTCCGCAATACACGAACGAACGTATAAGACGTGATTCAAACAGATAAATTACAAACGCATAAGATGGGTATGATTTAAACAAATAAAACAACAAACACATTAGACGGACATGAACGAATTTATGAAGGACAAGTTAAAAAAAAAATTAAATAACGAAAACATAAGTCGGACATGAAAAAATTCATATAAGGAACGAACGTATAAGAAGGACATGATTCAAACAATAAAACAAAGCCAGCATAAGAATGACATTTCTCAAACAAATAACAAACGTATCGGACGGACATAGACAAAATGATACTGTGTAGAC
>NW_022742429.1:0-1447 GCF_011630105.1 Anneissia japonica | reverse complement strand
TTTTAGTCTGAGAGTAATTTCCAGCCATCTAGTTCCTGTCAAAAACACCACACAATAATTGGCAGGTTATTGAATATTTAAAAGCTGGGGGGATAAGGGGCGTAACAGCACATTTTTACACCTCCCCCCCCCCCACCACTTTTTAAATATTCAAAAATCTGTATCTCGTTCACCGTTGCTTAGTTTTTGATCAAACTACTTTTTTTCTGTCTTCAGTTCTACAAAAAATATTACATTTTTTTTTTCTCCGGAGCCTGACTTTAAAAGAATTAGGAATATCAAAGTAACCCAAACCACATCTGGCATTGTTACTAGACGTAACAATAAATAGAACTATCAATATATTGGCGACTCAGTAATGATAATGAATATTTGTCGCATATGAATGAAACAGAATCGCCGAATTGAACGTTTCCAATAGTAATTTTTCTATTTTGATTATGTTGCGTTATGTTTTGTTTTTTTCAATCAATCGCAGTCAAAATTCTGTCGTTGTCAATATCTTTTGTGCTGACGGGAGCCTGAACTTTTCCCAAATTTATTATGCCGAATATTTCCGATTACACACGACAACTTTCCGATAGTCTTTGTGGTTTGGTAATTGACAACTTGATATTGATTAAAATTTACGAAAATATTGCGAAAAGGAACATCTTAAGCTAAAAATTGAAGATGAAACAGATAAAAAATTCAAACAGAAATAAGTAAACATACAAATACAGACAAAACACAGAACACAGGTACAACAGAAACACACAGACAGAACAGAGCAATCAAAAACATAGCCAGACAATACAGAACAAAAAAACACATAATAATACATACAGCAACCGAAAGGTCCACTGATTAATCTCAGATAAGAAAGCAAAGGGTGTAATCTACGTATAGCGAACGCTTCTTTAAACAATAGGAGAGACCAGTTTCGGGAGCTGTCAATAATGCTAGTACTAGAAAATATTAAACCTAATTTATTACTTACATTACAGACGACATTATCATTTTCAAGTATACCCTGTAATCCTAAAACAAAGACTACACCCTTTGCTTAACAATGAGCTTAGAGCTTCAAAAGAGCTTTCTTTGTTTTTGTAGGTATCTTTGATCATTAGAGTAAGAATGCTTTGATCTTTTGTTTAAATCACTGCTATGTCACCTACTAGAGGTAATGTTTTGATTGGTTAAACACTTTTGGTACTAGTGCATTTAAGCTTGCTAATATGGATAATTTTTCATTCCTGATGATGACATAATTAATGTCGAAATATTGAATCCCAAGACGATGGCGTGTATTTCAATACTTGGAGTATGTATTATACTTTCTAATACATACAGAACAGAGAACAAAGGTGAGTAATAAAAAGAAAGCACACAAACAAGACAAAAAATCAAAAATAAAGAAAAAGACAAACAAAGGAATAAAGGAATTAACCCACCCAGAAATTAAGCC
>NW_022742428.1:0-1208 GCF_011630105.1 Anneissia japonica | reverse complement strand
TACCTATTGTGTAATGGAGTGTATCTGGTGGTATTTGAATCTGTTCAACCATGAAGCCTCCGTGGGCTAATGGTTATGATGCTCGCCTTGACAGCGAGAAGTCGCAGGTTTGAGTCCCGCCAGAGGCATTTTATTACACAATTTCTTTATTCATTTATTTACAGGACTACATTCATTGAGAGCTATGCTACACAATGTATTATTATGTCCTTTATATATACAGTATATATATTAAAAGTGCAATTATATACATTTTTTTTCGCATACTGTTTTATGAAGGATCATAGTGGAATTCCACATAAATATGGATGAATAAATTGTAAAATTATTTTCAAATTTAAAGCACACTATTATAGATATTAATAATAATGATACATGATACAACAGTACATTTCAAGTCGTGTTTTGCAAGCAATCGCCACCATTCATTTGTTCATATTTTTAATATAAATTCTACTTCAAAAAAAAATTTGTGTTCCATGCACTTGACTGTATTCTCATGTGTTGTAATGACTTTTTCAAATATCAGATTTTCTTGTGAGTATGGAAAAATGATCATGATTATAATGATTATAATTTTTGGGCTTATGATGATGATGACGCAGGTGATGTTATCTTTGTAGTCAACTTTCTTTTATGAGGGTAGCTCTTACGGCCAGGGTGGCTCAAAGAGGCACTCATAACAAATACAAAACATATACAGTAACACGAGTAAAATACAGAAAGCATAATGATAAAATAGATTCTCGATAGAATTATAAAACAATTACAAAAATCAAAATATAAAAGTTATTCTCAAAAATTGATAAAATTATTAGTTTGTATAAAATCAGTCTTATAACTAGGCTTGAGCACTGTTTTTAGTTTATTTTTAAAAGAGTAAAATGTATTGCTTTTCTGCATATCATTAGGAAGTGAATTAAGATAGGAGGGACCTTTATAGCTAAAACTGCTTTTAAACATTTCATTTCTCGGCTTGTAGATTGATTCTTTGTGAGACGTGAAAATTAAGTGTTGTGAGAAGTTTGGCTGATGGTGTGAATGGGTGAGTTTCATTATTATGGGTGTTAAGTATGTTATTGTGACGTAATTCAATGGCTGTATTTTGCATGAATTTTGTTTTGTTGGTGTTGATGAGAAGTTTTTTGCAGTTAGCCATTTGGTGAGATTTGTAAGATCATCATTTAACTTACTTTCAATGTTAGCGA
>NW_022742427.1:0-656 GCF_011630105.1 Anneissia japonica | reverse complement strand
AGGAAGAACACAGGAGTGTTTGAAATATTTGTGAATTAATAAATTATTCATTTCATTTTTTCATTTCATTTCATTTATTTCGCCAAATAGATATAAATATATAAAATATACAAATATAAAATTTCAAAAATAGTAATTTTTGTCATGTGGCAGGATTGCCCAAAAGTAGAAGATCTACTGTCGAGGGGCTCTCTTCATGACAACAAAAATACAATATCGCAATTCTATATACATAATTTAAAAAAATATGATAAACATTAAAATGCAGTACGGTATAAGAAACATAATATAATTACAAAAAGATTAAAAAGGCCTAATAAAAAGTACAGATAAAATAAACCACAGAGAGAGCAATCGAACAAATTCCCAAATCTTTTAAATGTTCATCAAATAATCATTCAGTTCCATCAAAAAATATTAATGTTAAAGAGTAATAAATTTCTTTTATCAGCAGGTAAAGCATTCCAGAGTCGGGGGAAACTATTAAAAGCTGTGTGTTTTAAAGCATTAAAAATTGCTTCTAGTATGTTTACAACTCATAGCTGTTTTTTATTGCTGTCTTTCTATATTTTTTATTTATCGAAGCTAACGTGGAATCTTCATTTTTTAATATATATATATATATATATATATATATATATATACAAGAAATACGA
>NW_022742426.1:0-569 GCF_011630105.1 Anneissia japonica | reverse complement strand
GACGGTTTCGCCGTAAAAAATATCACGATAGATCTTGAGGACAAAGAAGGTACTAAAAAAAGCGAAAACGTTCAGGCTTTCGATTGCCGCCCCGAAACTATTCTCGACTTGATGAGGACTGTTGGAAACCGCCGGGAATTGGAGATTCAGAGAAACGGATACGAACGGTGTGCGTTGAGGCCGTGGCAGGAGAGGTTGATGGATGTGTTGACCGGGCCTGTACACGACCACAAAATTTACTGGGTTGTCGATAAAAGTGGCGGAGCCGGGAAGACCTTTTTCGCACAGTACGTACGAGCAGCCATGGACGGTCGTATATATACCCGTTCCAGTTACCGGCTTTTCGCACGCGTCTTTCGCAAACATCGCGATGGAACGGGGATCGTCGTCTTTGATCTTTCCCGCAAACAACGGAACGGCTCTGCGTTTTTCAACTACAAGTTGATTAACGATCTGAAGGATCGTTCGATGAAGTACAGAGGAGAAAATTATCTTATCGATCCTGTGCACGTTTTGGTATTGGCCAGGTTCGAGCCCAACATGAAGAGAATGGGTAACGATCGTCTGGA
>NW_022742425.1:0-984 GCF_011630105.1 Anneissia japonica | reverse complement strand
ATTTTACTTTGTAAATAAAATTTTAAAAATATTTGTAATTCTTGTTTAACGTACACATAGAAACAGTCACATGCGCAATTCTAACTAAACAGCAGTTCTATTTCATATACGCATACGCATGCATCCTTCAAGCAGTGACGTAACGCCTATGCGCTCTTGTGCGGGGCCCCAGACCCCTAGGGGTCCATAAGGCCTCCTACCCAAAGGGTCCTCGATCTAGCACCTTCAGCCAAAAAGGCTTTGTTGATACATAATAGCATACTAATGTTAATTCATTTTCTTGTTTGTATATTTGGTTAGCCTATACATGGGTTTTTAATCGTTTGTAATTTTAGTATTTATTATTTAATGTGTTTCTTTGGTATTATTGTACACTTATTTTATAGTTTATACATGACTAACATATGAAATTATATATTGAATGTTATTTTTGAAAAATCTGACTCAAAATTGCGTAGAAAGAACTAAACTGGGTACTTATATCCTTTTGCCAAAGTTTGTCAACATGTCTTGAATCAGAAAACCCACGGCAAAAGGGCATAACTGACATTTTGAGCGCAAAAATCAATATTTATAGAAAAAATGTGTGCTACACTGGAAGAGACATTATTTGTCTCTTTGAATACATTAACCATGAAATCAAATACTAAAACACATTTTAGGGCTAAATAAATTACACGTTTTGCTTAATATCTCCAAAACAGCAAATTGTCAGTTATGCCCTTTTGCCATGGGGGGGGGGGCAGATGTAGTGAAGATATATAATAAAATGATTTATAAATTTTGCACAATATTTATGAAACACAGATACTCACATCAGTGAAACAGTGGTATTCTCATAGGTTCCTGATTACGAAAAATAAGCTGCGTCCTTTGGGATTTATGCAGTCGACCGTACTTGTACCATAGATAAAGTAGAACCTCTTGTACTCTGGGCTGTACCATTTTGCAAAAAAGGTAAAAGTTCACTAAAGTACTAATTCA
>NW_022742424.1:0-843 GCF_011630105.1 Anneissia japonica | reverse complement strand
CATCCATTGAATAATGCAGTTGTTGGTTATATGAAGCATTAATTGAATAATGCAGTTGTTGGTTATATGAAGCATCCATTGAATACTATATTTTTTGGTTACCTGAAGCATCCATTGAATAATGCAGTTGTTACTTACCTGATTCATCCCTTGAATAATGCAGTTGTTGGTTAGATGAAGCATCCATTGAATAATGCAGTTGCTGGTCAGATGAAGCATTCATTGAATAATGCAGTTGTTGGTAAGATGAAGCATCCATTGAATAATGCAGTTGTTGGTTAGATGAAGCATCCATTGAATAATGCAGTTGTTGGTTAGATGAAGCATCCATTGAATAATGCAGTTGTTGGTTAGATGAAGCATCCATTGTATAATGCAGTTGTTGGTTAGATGAAGCATCCATTGAATAATGCAGTTGTTGGTTAGATGAAGCATCCCTTGAATAATGCAGTTGTTGCTTATCTGATGCATCTATTGGATAATGCAGTTGTTAGATGAAGCATCCATTGAATAATGCATTTGTTGGTTAGATGACGAATTAATTGAATAATGCAGTTGTTGGTTAGATGAAGCATCCCTTGAATAATGCAGTTGTTGGTTAGATGAAGCATCCATTGAATAATGCAGTTGTTGCTTACCTGATGCATCCATTGAATAATGCAGTTGTTGGTTAGATGAATCATTAATTGATTAATGCAGTTGATGGTTATATGAAGCATCCATTGACTAATGCAGTTGTTGCTTATCTGATGCATCTATTGAATAATGCAGTTGTTGTTTAGATGAAGCATCCATTGAATAATGCAGTTGTTGGTTAGATGAAGCATCCATTGAATAATGCAG
>NW_022742423.1:820-1241 GCF_011630105.1 Anneissia japonica | reverse complement strand
ACTTGTGTCCAGGACCAAGAAGCACAGCAGAATTCAGATTAAAAATGTGAAATCGTTTCTACTTTTAAAAAAAAATTCTTCTTGCATATCAAGAAGTGACGTGATGGGCATACAGTCCGTTAATTAATGAGTAAAGACAAGGTTAAGAACAAGCACGATAAAAGCATTCCCGGTTTGGCGAAGACACACATGGTCTTACCATGCATGAACTCAAGCCGGGTAAACCATATGAAATGAGATATTTTCATTAACTCAAATTGACTATTTCAATATTATAAATTACGATTGAAAATGAGCATACCTTAGCACCAATCTGGTTGCCGCATTGGCCAGCTTGAAGATGTACAATTTCACGCATTATTGTATAAAATGTTAACACTAAATTCAAAAGCTAAAGCTTCAGCAACCTCTCCCAACCGTC
>NW_022742423.1:0-747 GCF_011630105.1 Anneissia japonica | reverse complement strand
CAGACTGGATTATAATCGGGAACGTTTACTGCCCTCCGCCAACGTGAATAGTTACCATAGTAGGAACTACTTTTCACAGGATCAGCTCAACAAATTCCCATCTGAATGTTCGTCTTCGAATGTCTAATTTTTTTTTTAAACATTTTTTTTTAAATTCAGTAAATAAACAACAGCAAAAACAAAAAAGAAATTAATTGTAATTGAAATATCGTTGAAATTTCAGCATAATACAAAATTCAAGGGCATCGATTGAACTTTCTAAACACTCAGGTGATCCCTAATCATGACCCAACAATGCTCCTATTTTCTCTATGCTCCTAGTTACAACCGGTACGCGATTTTTTTTCCCTACGAAACATTTACATGAAACTCCACTCGGGCCGTCTCGGTTGAATCGACCCGAAAATCTCATTGCAGAATTCAGGAGGTCAAAAGGTCATCAACAAACGTCTACAGAACCAGGGTTGCCATTTGGCCTTTTTGACCAGATTTCTCAAATCTGGCCGTATACAAATTTGCCTGGCCGTAGCATTTGAAAAGTCACGGCCAAACTATATTTGGTCGAATTTGGCCGAATTTTTGAAAAGTTTACATTTTTTTCAATATAGGCCTAATATAACGTAGACTTTGTTTTGGATATTTTGTTTTTGTTAGCTTAAATTCTATATTTGATTCTTGTCTCGCACCTTTGTTTGTACTTGCACTAAACACTTAATCTAGGTTCCCCGATTCAGTCGGATTTGACGT
>NW_022742422.1:466-652 GCF_011630105.1 Anneissia japonica | reverse complement strand
ATTTGCACAAAGTGCTCAACTCGGCGAGATAAGCACTTTTCTGCAAAAAGTGACAATGTTAAAAATTTTGGGTCAAAATGTAATTTTTTTTTGTTAGGCACGGTGTGATAGCCTGAAACAAACACTATTCCATTGAAAGTTTGAAGTTTTTCGGAAAAGTACTCGAAATATGGCGGAAAGTCAAAA
>NW_022742422.1:0-455 GCF_011630105.1 Anneissia japonica | reverse complement strand
ACTGTCAAAAATTTGCACTAAGTGCTCAACTCGGCGATATAAGCACTTTTGTGCAAAAAGTGACAATGTTAAAAAGTTGAGTCAAAAATGTAATTTTTTTTTTGTTAGGTTAGGGTTAGGGTTAGGATTAGTGTTAGGGTTAGGGTTAGAGTTAGATTTAGGGTTAGGGTTAGGGTTAGGGTTATGGTTAGGATTTGGGTTAGGGTTAGGGTTAGGCAAAGAAAGATAGGCTGAAACAAACTCTATTCCATTGAAAGTTTGAAGTTTTTCGGAAAAGTACTCGAAATATGGCGGAAAGTCAAAAACTTTGCACTAAGTGCTCAACTCGGCGAGATAAGCACTTTTCTGCAAAAAGTGACAATGTTAAAAAGTTGAGTCAAAATGTAATTTTTTTTTGTTAGGTTAAGTGAGATAGCCTGAAACAAACACTATTCCATTGAAAGTTTGAAGTTTTT
>NW_022742421.1:0-836 GCF_011630105.1 Anneissia japonica | reverse complement strand
TTAATTACAACATGCATGCTATAGTTTCATATTTTGTTTTATTTTCATATGTAAACTGTTTACAGGAAAGACTAAGTTTCCACAAAATACCACTTCCATTCACTTCAGAGACATCTCAAACATATGAAATACAACACTGGGAAGGGGACTGCTCTCCTACTACTGCCAGTAATTTCAACAGTAGTTTAGAAGACATGTTTTGTTGTGAAAAATCTTTAAAACCCCAAAATTTAATAAAACATACGGCTACTTAATGTAGTCGTAAAAAAAATAAATGTGATATTATTCATAATTTTTTTTACTAAGTGCACTACTGCACAAGGCAATTGGGATATAAAATTTTATTGTTCAAGTTTATTTTATAAATAAACTAAGCTTAAAACAGACAGAATTAGCAAGAAAGGTATACATTTTAATAAGTCTTTCTGTCCTTGGCCTTTAGTTTACAGAGAAATTTCTTACATAATTAAATGGAACTTTTTTGATTATAGATGATAGTTGCTATTGGAGATTTTAAGAGAAAATATTTGGAAACATCTCAGTGACATCATTAGTGACATTGACATATATGATGTACTAAACCGCTTACCACTCCCTATACACAGGGTCTAGGATTGCACCAGGGCAGGATAGGAATGGCTGACCTAGAGATGCTGCCACCACAATTTACATTAATATCAAGAGCTTTTGTTTTAGATTTTGGTACAGTAGATGTGGAGCACATAGTGGCAGTATGCTAATTTTAGGTGGTTAAAGTTTTTCAAATTTTTATCTTTTTATTTAAAAACCCTTGTAATTGTATATATTTCGGTATAACCTATTTTTAATGTCTATTT
>NW_022742420.1:0-1077 GCF_011630105.1 Anneissia japonica | reverse complement strand
CATGAGTGCTGTATATATAGCTTTAATGTCTGTGAATAGTGTAATTGATAGTACATGCATGAGTGTTGTATATATATATAGCTAGTATATATTGCTAGTCCATGTCTGTGAATAGTGTATTTGATAGTACATGCATGAGTATAGCTTTATATATAGCTTTAATGTCCAAAGTCTTGCTCTCCAGATGTTTTTGTAGAAAATTTCTTTCTGCTGTCTGTATTCTAGACTTAATTTCTTAGGATTTGAGTTTTAATAATTATTTACATTAACATTATTACTGTACTATTATTATTGCCAGACTCCAAGATGTTGTGATGGCTTCTATGGCAAAAGTTGCGTACCGTGTCCAGGTGGATTTTTGCAACCATGCCTTAACAATGGTCAGGTAAGTGAGAGAATTTTGTATTAGGCTTCGGGCTTCCAAATTGCACAAGTTCCAAGTGTAATGTTGTGTGCTTGTGTCCTTAAAAAAAGGTACTTTATGTTTTTTATCATTCCAACCAGAAGTATAAGTGCATGCCAGTAGATTTTGGATGATTCGATCCATGCTGAATTACAAGCATGAATATAAATAGCATGTGGAACAGGTTGTACATTGTGTATTTAATGGGCAAGGTAATATTCACCCTGAACATTTAAATATTTTGTGCTATACAAGTGATTTTAATTTATTGTATTTAAAATTATAGTTTGAAGTTTGATTTTGTGCACTGTACCATAGCCATTCACAAATATGAAATCTCAAGATTTTGGCATTTTAATATATTAACAGCAAAAACCATGTTATTTCAAATTTATATCTAGTCATATACTTTTTAATGGTTTTTCTTTGATATCTTTTCAAAATGAATTTTTTACATATTTTTTTTGTAGTGTTCTGATGGGATATCTGGTGATGGTTCTTGCATCTGTGAACCACATTTTATGGGGGCTTCGTGTGAAATCTGCTCACATGATAATAAGTTTGGTGCCAATTGCAATGAAGGTTTGGATAATTAATTTTCATGAATCATGTGAATTGTTTAATTTATGTTGATTTTTTTGTTTAATATTAAAATTGTTTATCCATAAACAGCT
>NW_022742419.1:6158-6470 GCF_011630105.1 Anneissia japonica | reverse complement strand
TATATGCATATAAACACACGTCATATGTATACATATATTATATGTGTATAAATACACACATATATCTGTATACATATGTATATACATACAATTATACTCGCATAATACACATGTTACATATTGTACCTATATATCAACAGTAGGTTTAAAAATTATAATTTAATTATCCATACATTCACATTTACTGATATTTATATTATAATCAACTTTAAACATCCGTAAGCATAGCAATACTTTCAATTACTGTTTAAATACTCACAATGTCCACTACCGTACTGTAGGTTAACATAGACGAGCTCCACCACGTTCAGC
>NW_022742419.1:3936-6089 GCF_011630105.1 Anneissia japonica | reverse complement strand
ATCACGGTTCTACCAACTGTGTATAAATTCACAAAGGCCAGGCTTATACAGTATCGTGCGTCCAATGCACACTGCGCCCCATGATAAGCTTACAATAAAACTGCTCGTCTCATGAACCTCACAGAATTGGCTGTGGGTTGACTCAGTCGTATGATGGTAAATTTGAGAGTACCTGTAATTCGAAATCTCGCGCTAGTCATTTTATATGACCGGCTGGCAACGGATTTACGCTTTATGCAAATTTAGTAACAATACAATCACCTTTTTGTCAATGACTAACAACTTGTTATTCACTAAGTGGATTAGCATATTATTTAAATATTAGGGCAACACGCATATGGTAGGGAAAAATATAAGTTCTAATCCCTGCAAACACAAAACGTTTTCAGAACCTTCACAAACGTTTTTAATAGGTCCTCTAGGTCTTCGACTTTATTAAACGTTTACAAAACGTTTTATTGAGGTCCTATACGTCTTCGTCTTCAATAAACGGTCACAAAACGTTTTTAATAAGTCCGCTACGTCTTCGTCTTTAATAAACGGTCACAAAACGTTTACAGAACGTCGAAGTTTTGACTACAATAATTGTGCCGCAAAGGTCTTTTGATGACGTTCAACTAACGTTTAAAAAACGTTTTACATGCTAGCACCACCAAACGACAACAATAAACGATATAATGGTAGGCCTACAAACACCTTTCAGGGGTACAATTCAAACATGATTTTATATTCTACCCAACTGGGCCATTAGTCTATCTCAATGAACTTGTTTAATCGATTTTATATTTAGAATCTGCCTATGTAGAGAATACATATTTGTTTATATTAAACAAATTTCTGTTTTCTCCCCGACGAAGTGTGAGATGTGTATAAGAGACAGAGGTTAGCCTGTTGATAACATTTTGCTGTCACATATAAAGCATTATTGTTAGGTGAATATGTGAGGGATACGTTTAGAGGCAGACCTGCTCCCCCTCCCCCATAAAGTTCCCATAAGGCTACGTATTAGCTGTTCCAGAAATTTTTCATAGAGTTTGAACAGATTTTATATATACATTAATACATAATTTTTTTTATAGATATAATCTAACAATGACAAAAAATAATGTTATCTATCAGACAGTTAACCTGTTACTAGGGAACAAGGAAGTATCTCGAATTGCACTCAATTCTGATTGGTCACTTCAGTTGAGTACTGTGTTTTTGAATTCATGATGATGGAGTTAAACAGGGTTGCCATTTGGCCTTTTTGACGGCCAGATTCCTCAAATCTGGCCGTATAAAAATTTGCCTGGCCGTAACGTTTGAAAAGTCACGGCCAAACTATATTTGGCCGAATCTGGCCGAATTTTTGAATTTACATTTTTTTTTCAATACAGGCCTAATATAACAGACTTGTTTTGGATGTGTTGTTTTTGTTAGCTTAAATTCTATATTTGATTCTAATCACAGTGGCGGATCCAGGGGGTTCAGGGTAGGGGTTCGTCCCCCCCCCCCCTGTGAAGAAACGTAACAAACCACTGTGGGTCCTGGCTTACAAAATTCATGCTAACTAGACGCGGATCCAGACCTTCGCCCACTTCGCCCAAGCGAAGGTCAGGGTGAGAATTCAAAATAAAATTTTTTCCAACAATCATACTTACTCCAACAATCATACTTACTTTCCTTGACACTTATTTTGAACATTACCATTAGAAAAATGTTTAAAAATCCACACTATCCTATACCTTACACTTTTAAACTGATTGTACTGTAGGCCATACCAGAGAGAGAGGTACGGTACATTCCCAATACATTATGGTCTTCCACTTCTATAGCACATGATACAGTGCAGGGACGTATCCAGGGGGGGAGCCGTGGGAGCCGCGGCTCCCCCCCCCCTTTGTACACAGTGTTAAAATGTTAAAGCTTATTCTTGAGCCAATACAAATTCTTCCTGGGATCACTCAAAATGAATACTTCTAAACATGTAAAAATGCATCAGTACACGTTATACATAGGCATAATAGAACACATAGGCCTAATCGTGATTAAAAAAACCTTAAATCCATAAATCTCAGGCCAGGTCTTTTAAGATAGAAATGCGATACCGTGGTTCAATTTCGATTTTATCCTTTTGCAAGTTTCTTTAAATGTTTGTTTAATAATACTAC
>NW_022742419.1:3483-3849 GCF_011630105.1 Anneissia japonica | reverse complement strand
AAATGCGAAAAAAAGTTGTGATTTGTTGATCATAATATAGTATATATAGTTAAAGCTTAGTAAGCTATAATTAGGCCTAAGTTGTCCTGGATATTAAGTAGATCCCTGATTAAAGATCATGAGAAATTCGTTTCATTTTGACTATAATGGTAATGTGATGATGATGAATTTTACTATATAAAAGTGTCATTTCCAGCCATCTCGAGAGGTACTATTTCCTCAAATGGTGGGGCTGAGGACGTTGTGAAATCACGTTTTTGAAGTAGCCCTATGTAAAGTACATACTCAAAGACAATGTTTTTAAGCTTTTTTTTCTATGTTTTTTTCTATGGTATATCACACACACATTAATAAGATCTCTATGGT
>NW_022742419.1:2503-3198 GCF_011630105.1 Anneissia japonica | reverse complement strand
ATATAAAAGTGTCAGAGAGGTACTATTTCCTCAAATTTTCTCACCTCAACCCCAGCCATGGTGGGGCTGAGGTGGTTGTGAAATCACGTTTTTGAAGTAGGCCTATGTAAAGTACATACTCAAAGACAATGTTTTTAAGCTTTGTTACACACACATTAATAAGATCTCTATGGTTGTCAAAAATCCCTAATAAAAGATCATGAGAATTTCTTTTGGCGCTTCACTTTGACTAATGTTGATGTGATGATGATGAATTTTACTAAAAGTGTCATTTCTGGCCATCTAGAGGTACTATTTCCTCAAATTTTCTCACCTCAGATCCAACCATTGTGGGGCTGGGGTGGGTGTTGACTTACAAAATGCCCTCCCCTTCCACCTTTCAAAACAGATCTGTGCCCTTCCCTGGGTATGACATTAAACTCCATCGAGTCGGCTCCTGATGTATGTCTTAGTGACTGCTGTTTGTTTTTAGGATGTGATCTGGCTTTTCATGTCCCTTTTTCGTGATTATGACTATTCTGGATAAAGAATGTTTTGAGCAGAGGTGGATTCAAGGCACCCCCTTCATTTTTTTAAGAAAAAAAAAGGAAAAATATATTCAAATTGAAGTGCGAGAGTGTAATTTCCGGCCATCTAGAGATGCCCTAATCATAAATTTTCTTACCTCAGCCCCAACCATGGTGGGGCTGAGGTGG
>NW_022742419.1:0-2458 GCF_011630105.1 Anneissia japonica | reverse complement strand
CTGTGAAAGTCCCTCCCTGGTTCACCTCTCTTTCGAATTCCTGGATCTGCCACTGTTGATTTATTATATAATTATTTTTGCGCTTATTTATAATGCGTCTATTGCAATTTTCACTTTATCCTCTCAAAGAGTCCTAAGAACGTTCAGATTGCGCTACTTCACAGGGGGATTTGACCCCGCCGGGGTCATACGTAATTCGCATAACGGCTCCCCCCCTTTCAAAATCCTGGCTACGTCCCTGATACAGTGCATAGCAAACGTTATGTAACCACTAATAATACTCAGGTCCAGTGGCGTAGGTATGGGCAGTGCAGTCAGTGCACAGCACTGGGGCCCGGGGCTATTGGGGGCTCATTCAATAGGTATGATGATCTAAAAATTTAACTTAAAAAAAATCCTATTCAAACTTTAAAAGGACCCTTCAATAATATTAGGTTTTAGAGGCTATAGTTATTGATTATATTCATTACAATTTACCTATTAGGCCTACCTATTTCCCAAACGCTGCAAGTGAAAAAAAACAATACAAGCCCTTACGTATACGATGGACTAATATACTTTTTGAAATCACATTTCTAAAGCAATACAATATTGTCACGCACATTTTGTGTTTGTGGTACAGTATTTTAAAGTTGGTTCAACTATTATTGTGTACGTTTTCAAACACTTCAGATCATCATAACTTCATGAATACATTTTAGTTTCACTTCACTGCAAGTAGGTCGATGACTGTTCTATTATTGAATGGTACCGTAATTGTTATTATCGTGATGGAATATAATACCTGGATTTGCGCCAGAAGAATCAATTAGGGAGGCCTATATGTGTAATTTTTCCCAACCTGTCGTGAAAATGTACTGAATACTCAGTGCGTGTGAAAACACTTGCAAAATATATTTGCAAGTTGTTCTCCAGTGGGACTTGAACCCACATTCTCCAGATCACTAGCCTGGCATCATGTCTTTAGACCACCGAGCTTGCACCTGATGGCCAGGGTTGAATTCGAGCCAAAGTAAGCAGCGAGTACTATTTTTGCAAGTGTTTTCACATGTACTGAGTATTCAGTACATTTTCACGACGGGTTGGACACAATTCCACCTATATGTTCTATCGATGTTGTCAATATTATAATATATCATAGATTCATGAAATGCTTAATAGGCCCTAAACGATAACATGACTTGACATAGTTTGTTCTCAATATTCTTTAATTTTTTAACAAAATATTTTTTAGATATTTCTTAGCGTTAATGCCGTACCGTATCTGTTTTAAAAAACCTCAGAACGTATAAGCATTCAGAGTTTCGCATGAGTAGACCCCACTAGAGGCTCTGTCTCTATGTCCGATCAGGTGCATTTTTACCAATTTTACCTAGGGCCCGGCAGTTATCTATGCCATAGTTACCAACCGTCACGCATCACTTTAAAGTGATATTGGATGAAACGCATTTTGCAGAAACACATGCGAGGTCATAAATGTGTCACGCATTTAGCACTTGCGTGATAACGAATTATCACAAAATCAGGGGAAAACGCATTTGAAATTAGAAGAAATTGGTTTTATTAAAAATATAAAAACGGTATACATATAGCTTGAGTCATTAGGGAGCTTTCTTTATCTCGTTTTGAGAATCAATTCACCGAGAAAATTTCTCCTTTCCGACCAAAACAACCCAGCCAACCACGCACTTGTAGAATCTAGTAGTCGCGAGCAGTCTTGCGAGTTTATTGTTACAACCAACCGTTTGAAATGCAGAAATGTGACGGGAACCCGAACTTCCGCAGGGGTTCCGTAATAATACCGTATACACTCGCGTAGGTCCTATAAGGTGACCGGTGTATAAGACGACCCCCGAGTTTTAGAAGATTTTTGGTTGATATTTGTATGTCTGGCGTATAAGACGACTCCCTGTTTCATGGTCGGAATTCCTAATTTTTTGTGGTCTTGTATACTGCGTCTATCTGGATAAATGGAGCCAAACGCAAGGGTAATCTTCCAAATAATACCATTTTAAAAATCTTCACCACCAAAATCGTATTTTCCCATATTTAAAATTGCTTTCATTGATACAACATTTAGTTGCTTCATTGCAGTAGTAAGTTCGCGTGTTAAGCTGGTTTTTGACTAAGCGAATTTATTCGCGCGAATCAAAGAGTCGGCTCGATTCCAGAGCTCTGATTGGTTGCGCATTTTTTCGCTTCTCAAAAACTATGATAGGAATGTGAATGCGCATGTGCATAAGCCGACGCTTTGGATTCGCGTGAATAAATTCGCCTAGTAGAAAACCAGATTTACGGACGATCCGCACATAAGACGAACATCCGCACATAAGACGAACATGAATATAAAAATCTAAAATCTGAATGTCGTGCGTATAATACGACCCCCTTTTTTATGAGGCGCCATCTGTTAACTTATTATTTAGCAAAAAATAACATGGCTTTTTACGTTATATAT
>NW_022742418.1:0-1557 GCF_011630105.1 Anneissia japonica | reverse complement strand
TGGCACAGGGGCTCATTGAATGAAACCGTATCCAATATTATTGCCTGACCACTCCAAATGATAATTAGACTTTAAAAATTGACCAAAAATGCAACGAATATGACTCAAGATTAGAGTACATTAAAAAATCCCGAACATTTCTACTTCAGTTTAAGAATTTTAGATTTATATATTTTGAGCTCTCTTAAAAGAAAAGCTCTGGATCCGTTTTTGTTTGTTTCCTTATTTGTATTTACATCATTACAAATATTTTACCAAAATGGCTGCATAGCAACATCCGCCCTCATAGATTTCTGGTTTTCTTGATAGTTGGAATGCAGAAGTATTATGTTTAACTTTTTCATGTCTTGATTTATTTTTTTATTCAACAGTATTTTGAGAAGGTGTCTTCAAGATTATAGGAAGTTTTTGCAAGCTTACAAAAATGATAACTAATACGGTAATGTCATTACATTTTCAGACAACCCTTCCCCTATGTCATCAACATAGGCGATTCATGTGTTTGCATTAATAAATCAGAGATCATTCAGCTCGTACAGCATATGTTAGAATAATGATAATGATGTATTCAAATTTGTTATCATTTTCAAAAAGGTTGCAAAAATCTGCCTATTGTTAAGAAATTAAACGAATTACATAGTAAAATCTTGTTCTAAAGATGATTTGGATAAAAGTGTTTTACCTTTCTGATTCAGCCCGGTTAAGGACACTGTTGTGACGAATGACAGGTGGGGGAGTGACACCAATTGCAAACATGGAGGGTATTACACCTGTCAAGACCGATATAATCCAGGTACTTACCTGCAATTAATCTTCTTTATCTATTTTTGAAAATGTTTTGGAATAGTAAATCCCTGAGCCACTAGGGCTCATAGGGCTGGAGCTTAACCCCAGTTTCTGTAGCCTGTACGAGTACGATATTCGATGCGGGTGGGAACACTGGTCCACCGCAAGTTTCCCTTTGCAATTTGCTGGTACCCATACAGCTGGGTAGACTGAAGTTTTCTTTACCCAGTACCGCTTGTATATTTTATTCGTGTGGGCAGTTTTTAACTATTTACAGCTGGGAAAACAGAAGTAATAATGTAGATAAAGTGGCTTGCTCAAGGACACAAGTGAAATGCACAGCATAGGATTGAAACCCCAACCATTCCCCCTGCACCAATCCACTTCCACAAACTGTTTGTTTTGTGTACTGTATTTATTTATTGTACCAAAAGAAATGTTCAGCCAGTCCTCAGGCCTTCATCAGCTATACTGAGCCAGAGGACAGCTGCCACTGTGTGGAATATATAATTATCATTGTTAATGTGTTAATTATTTAATCATTATACATTTTCTAAATCATTTTGATTCTTCATAATTACTATATTATTATTACATAATTTATTTTATTTTAACTCAAGGAAAACTTGTTAATCATAAATGGGAGAATTGCATGACAATTGACAAGCATTCCTGGGGCTATCGAAGGAACTCGCAACTTGCAGATTACTTGACGATGCACGAGATAATTACATTATTGGTGGAGACTGTCAGGTGAGTTGTATATGAGTG
>NW_022742417.1:0-564 GCF_011630105.1 Anneissia japonica | reverse complement strand
AAAACTAGCATACAAACTAAAACAGAGTAGGGGATTCAAATCCAAATGTTTTCGCAATTTTGTCCTGTATTTGGTAAACGTAGAAAGGCTAAACGTGTTTAGACCCGGCCTTATGTGTTTGGGTTTCTGACGTGTTTAGCATTAGATATGCTTAAGTATTTGACATCACGATGTTAAATACATAAGCACATTTAATTCTAAACACGTCAAGATCCTAAGCACATATAAGCGTTAAGCTGGTAAACGTTTAGCTCTTAAACTTGTCACCAAAGACAGGACAAGTTTGCGTAGAGCTTTTCGTTTAAATCCACCACACTGTTTTCACAACCATAATATCGGCGCTGGTTCGAACCCGGCCTAATGGTGCCGGAGGTGGAACAGGTCTTCTCGGATAAAGGAATATAAACCGTAGGCCCAGTGTACACAATTTGCTCATGTGCACAAAGAACTCAGTACATTTTTCGAGATGAGTAGAGGTTACCCCCAGTGAACTGGTCCATACACCCCCTGTTGTGGACAGTCGAGGGTAGCTGGTACCGCTTTACCGGGTAGCCCAGTTATGAA
>NW_022742416.1:0-3332 GCF_011630105.1 Anneissia japonica | reverse complement strand
AATTCGAGTTAACTGTAATTGAATTAGAGTTAACTGTAATGCATTACACTTAACTGTAATGTATTACAGTTAAGTCGAATATATTACAGTTAACTGTAATTGAATTACAGTTAACTGTAATGCATTCGACTTAACTGCAATTCAGAGGTAAATGATAAAACGGCTTGCCATATGTCCGTATGCTAAGTCGTTCAGGACAGTCTGTCCCAGCTACGCGACAGTCTACCGCGGTCAGCAAGTCTCCCACTTTCAAGACCCCAGTGACATCACTTGCCTTAACTCTAGGGTCAGCAGATAGCAGCCTGGAGGACATAGAGTAGGCATTTTTAATATCTGTGAGATTCCTGTTTTGTGCTGTTGTAAATGAGATTATGCATTTACAACAGCACAAAACAGGAGTCTGTTTTGTGCTGTTGTAAATGAGATTATGCATTTGAGGTGTTTTTTATTTTCTGATTAACCTGTTAAGTCTGAGTGACTTGTAAATTGTTACTTTTTTCATACGTATAAATAAAAATTGTTGAATGCTAATTTGTTGTTGCTAAACTTGATAATAAGAAAAAAAATACCGCCCCCCCCCCCACCACCCTTCCAAAAAAAAAAAAGCGAACAAGCTGAAATCAATATAGTGGGTGTTGGGAGAAAAGAGAGAAAAAAGTTGGAATTTTTTATCCTTTTCTTTTATTATCTTCCATTCATCTTTTGCCCAATAATTTTTAACATCTTAAAGTGTAACATAATAAATACTTTCATTCCTTGTTACATAATAACACATTATAAACATTCATATGTGCATGTGTTGCTGGATTTTCATAGTCCATATCTTTGGTCGTGACATAATATGAATGAGGCTCAGAGGGTTGACCATTCTTTCTTGCCAAGGAACAGAGCCAGCAGGGGACAAATAATATGACAAATAATCACGCTGCTGCTTTGCCTCTTTCTTGGAATTGTGGCCGGATAGATGCATTAAGACCGCCATGTCACAATCTTCCCTCCATGCCCCAGGAATCAGAGCATGTGTTGCTGGATCTTCATGGTCCGCATCTGTCGTCGCGAGTGGATATCTGGTCAGTATGAGGTTATGTAAAACACAGGCGCACATGGCAATCAGGTTGATCGTCTCGGGGTGTTGTTGCATCGTAGTCAAGAAACACCAGAACCTTAAATAAGATTATGAAAATATGTAACATCTGTAATAAATAGTAATTTAAAAAAAACATCTTGCTCAGAAGAAGGAATGAAAATGCACCAGAGGTCATCAAATTCAAATCGATATTTATAACGAACATGCCTAAATCAAATCAAAAACATTGTTTATTCGACTTAGATAAAATTTGACTTACAGATTGTTAAATTATTGGAAAACACAATTTGGCATGTAAAATTTAAACGACTTAGAAATTATTCGACTTAGGCAAGGTCGACTTAGGTAAGTTTAACTGTGTATTAAATTTACCTGTGAGACAATATACCAAATGCATTCTCTATGACACGACGGGCACGAGACAACCTGTAGCTGTATATAATTTCTCGTTGGACCTGTGATCTATGAGAGAATGGTTTCATCAGCCAATTTCTGAGTGCGAATGCGTCATCGCCTACAAAGTGATACAGCGCTAGTAACAGCACTGCCATGTAGAGTATAGAGTGTCGGCTTGACCTCCAGGATCGGCCCATCCTCTTCACTGAGGGAAATATTAAAAGAAAAACAGAATCGACATAATACTAATTTCCATAATAATGATACTTGTCAAAAGTCTGCGTTCTGTCGTTTTAAACAATAAGCTACTGTTATAGATTCCTGAAGATGAACTACCAGTATCTGTTATATATTGTTATACATTACTCATTTTATACATTACCTAATTAATTTACAAATAAACAAGTTAAAAGTTTGAGTGATATAAAGACCAGGTTATCTATATAAGTTGTACAGTGCATTGAACATTCCTTCACTTGAATCTGTTTATAACAAAATGAATAACAACTATCTGTGTTTGCTTTAAGATTTAATCAGGTTTTTTTTTTCTGATTGTGACCATTTCTTTATATGCAAATTACTAAATAGGCATTTGCCAACATTTTTTTTCATATTTAAAAAAAAATACATAGTCTAGAATTTGTTTTTTCTGTAAATTAACATATATTTTAGATTATATTCAGTATATAATTATTTATTTCAAATGTGTTAAGGTCAAATATTATATTGAATTAATGAACTTGAGCATTTCCAACACCAGTAGTTTAGCAAGATGATGTTTTATATTCGTATGAACCATTGTTTGAGCATCGCTTCTTGCTTCATTGCAATTACTTTCAGGATCGGCCAATCCTCCAACTGAGGAAAATATAAAAATATAAACAGATTCCACATATTACTAATTTACATAATAATGATACTTATCTCGATGATGAAGAGTTTGCCTTCCTCGTTTTAAACACAAACTATACATTATTATATTATATATTACTTAATTAATTTAAAAGTAAACATGTTAGAAGTTTGAGTAATATAAACATCAGGTTATCTATACCATGTGTACAATCCACTGATCCCCCTTTCACTGGAATCTGTTTACAACAAAATGAATAACAACTGTCTGTGTTTGCTTTTAGAATTTATAGGCTTTTGTTACTGATTGTGTCCATTTATTCATATGCAAATTACTAAATTAGCGTATGCCAAAATTTCGTTAATGTTTTACAAAAATACATTGTCTACAATTGAGGTTTTTTTCTGTACATTAACATATATTTTAAGTTATATATAATATATAAATATTTATTTAAAATGTGTTAGAGTCAAATATTATATTGAATTAATAAACTTGAGCATTTCCAACACCGGTAGTTTAGCAAACTGTTATTTTATATTAGTATCATTGGAAGCATTTGTAAGGCATCGCTTCTCGGCCTTTTGGCTAAGATCATGTGTAGTATCTGTTCTTTTCAGCTTAATATCTGAAACGCTGCTCATTGAGTAGCTTCTATATTAAACTGATTTTTGAAATTAGGCCATGGAGTAGGAGCTTGCTCCGTCCTGGCCACGGGTTGGCCTGGTATTGCAGTACCTCCAGGATTGGCCCATCCTCTTCACTGAGGGAAATATTAAAAGAAAAACAGAATCGACATAATACTAATTTCCATAATAATGATACTTGTCAAAAGTCTGCGTTCTGTCGTTTTAAACATTAAGCTACTGTTATAGATTCCTGAAGATGAAGTACCAGTATCTGTTATATACTGTTATACATTACTCATTTCATATTTTACTCATTAACAAGTTAAAAGTTTGAGTGATATAAAGACCATATTATCTATATCAGTTG
>NW_022742415.1:0-2108 GCF_011630105.1 Anneissia japonica | reverse complement strand
TGAGCAAGGTTATTTCAATATTATTTTTTTATGATTTTTTGACATTAGCAAGGGACAATACATCTTTAAACATTATGTGGAAAACCGAGAGACAAAAGCTTATTTCTATTTGTTCCCGAACAAACTCGCTTCCTTTTGTAGTTTGCATCAGTTTCCTTTTTAACTAAAATCATCCCAATCTTATTTAACTGTTATTTTTAATGCCTTCCTTTCCAGACAAAGTGCTAGTACCCGACATACTAAACTTAAGGATAAAATCAGGAAAAAAATAAATTCTCAATTTAAAAATATTTCAATTACTTTATTAAAAAAGATCATTAAGTTAAAAAGGTGCATAACTACCCTTTTTTCCCCCTTTTTCCTCCAGTTTTTAAATATTCAGAAATCTGTATCTCATTAACTTTGTTTTTTGTCAAATACCTTTTTTGTGTCTTAGACAAATCAGTTGTACAACATATTAACATGTTTTTTTTCTTCCAAAGCCAAGTCGGGCTTTAAAATTGATTATGATCCAATTAAATGGTCTTTAGCATGGAATATAATAGAACGGTATTATTTTTTGCAATTGTTAATGCATTGAGGAAAATGTTCTTTTGTTCTAATTTCAATTGAAAGTTAATACTTCTTAAATAAACAAAGCATAATTCAAATCTTGAGTGCTTTTTTTTAATGTTTTTTGCTCAATACAAACATTAATGTATCAAAGGAATTCATGAGATGGAAATTACACAGGTATATGAACTCTAATCCTATTAAGCATTAATTCCACTCCGCGTGGACTTAAGCGCTTACAAGTATCGTAAATAATATTGTATTTCTATGAAGTAATTTGACTTGCACACCATAGCATGTACAAATTAAATTGACACCAATACTGAATGCAATGTAGAACGAATAACGTTTACAAGAGGAATGACCGGAAATCACCATTTACTTGCAAGCGCAAAACGCTTGTCCGGTTGCGGAATATAATCCCAGGAAACCAAATTACAAATTGATGCTATGAAGAAATAGATCTACGTTATAGATTTAATTAACACATATTGTTCCGTAATGCAATTCACGATTAGATGACCTGAAACAGATTTTGTTCACCATATCCAAACACTGAAAGCTATCAAGAAAGAAATATATTTACAATCAATCTTGCAGGAAGATCAAAGCTAAATCAAAGATGGATTTTACCAGGGCAGCAGTAATATATCCAGGGGTCACTTTCAATTTCAAAGGGATTACAGTAAAGGTATAACATGGAATGACTTTTATCTGAACAGCAAGTAAGCATGGCAATTTATCTATTAGTATCAGTGGTGAATTTTGCAAAGAAATTGTGGTCAAAATGAAAAGAGAAAGTTTGCAAGTGAAAGTAAGATCAATATTCTAATGGAAGGTTATAAAATGTATAGGCAATCTCAGTCAGCTAATCTGGTGGTAGCCACTGCGTGTGCGCTGATCCGTGAAGATTTCTAGGTCCCATCACTGTCTCTTCTTGTGTTTCAACTAGAGGGCTGAAATAACAAGTTACAATTAGCGCACCGTCTTTCGGATGAGACCTTTAAGCCGTTGGTCCTGTGTGCATTATGGCCCATGTGCACGTTAAAGAACGCACTTACACTCTTCGGAAAAGAGTAGGGGATTGTCTCCCGGTGTACTTCCCAATCACCACCAGAAGGACCCTACTGGAAATAAGTCTTCTAGACTTTCGTGGGCTATCCTTGGTGTTTACACTGAATAAATCCATACTGTTTAAGAAAACTAACATTAGATGAAGATGATGAAATAATGTGATTGGGATAGTGGTGATAATGATGAAATTAATTTTGTAATCTGATGATAATTATGACAAGGCTGATGGTTTATGATGACGGTTGTGATGTTGCTGCTTATGCTGACATGATAATGATATTAATGATGAAGATAATTATGATGCCAATGACGGTAATGATAACAACGATTTAAGATAAAGATGGTGACAATCATGTGAATAATGTGATTGGGATAGTGCTGATATATAAGGGCTAGCAATCATTTTAGCAAATCTAGACCTTGGTCAGCAAAAAAAAAAAAACAACTTTTTACAGCTCTGAATACAAAGGAACAAATAGTTG
>NW_022742414.1:0-501 GCF_011630105.1 Anneissia japonica | reverse complement strand
ACAACAATGCTGTGGGAAACAATGGCTGAATCTCAATAGAGATACAAAAATGATAAGCAACAGCTAAAAAGTAAACGTAAGTAGACAGCCAGAAATAGAACCAGAGCTTTCGGACAACACAGTCCTTCCTCAGTGGCGAGTGAGTGAGGGTAGAAAAAGCTAGATGGTATGAAGTGAGAATTTCATGTAAGCATGATTGGAAACAATAGGCTGGGTGAGATTAGAATAAACAGCCTAAACAAGTAAATAGGAAGGCCAAAACTAAACTTTAGAGGCAAGCCTCAATAAATAAGCCAAATGATTTATCCAGAATAAATTGAAATGCCATTGGTTTAATTTAGTGTACTGGGAGAACGTTTCTAATATTGAGTCCAAATGGTGTGGTTGTTTTAAGTAAAAGTTCCCAGTGATTTTCTTTATCTTTGCGATTTTGGTCGCTCCAACTGGCATTATGGTCAATTGCAATCACTGTGAAATTTGAAATTGAATGACCAGCTAAAT
>NW_022742413.1:0-1844 GCF_011630105.1 Anneissia japonica | reverse complement strand
TTATTGGATACAGTACTTGCCAAACTTATAATTATAGGTGGATAATAGCTTGCCACAAATATGTTATTTTAGAGGCAATATGAGATTCATATTCATATTAAATCTGATTTTGAATTCTGTTTTATTTATTAATGAATCTTTCTGTGATTTTTTTTTTTTTTGAGATTTTTGTTTATAAGTCTCTGAAATTTAAATCTAAAATTACTTTGTTTTGGTCGGCCCCTATAGTCTATTGTTATGCCTTAATTAGGGTCTAATATTTAGTAAAGATGAAACCAATTATTCATCTTCAATTTTACTTTATTAAAGATACAAATTTCGTTTGTGGTGACGTACCGGTAGTATATTACAGGTTACTATTATAGCCTAAATTGAATATCATTGTTTACAAGTTACTTGGTTTTTCATCATGTGAGTGAGTCATGCACTGATCTTTTTTTTTTCTTGCTGTCTTGGTTTACAAACACGTAATAATATAATAATAATAATAATAATAATAATAATAATAATAATAATAATAATAATAATAATAATAATAATAATAATAATAACAATCCAAATATGCTATTTATTAAGCGCTCTTAGATGGTCTCACAGGTCTATTAGAGAAAAGATAATTGAAAAAGGTGAGTTTTGAGAGCAGTTTTGAACTTTTTCAAAGTTGGAGAATGACGAACTTCACGAGGTACTTCGTTCCAATAGTGCAGCGGCATAGAAAGCTATGAAATAATTTAGGATAAGAATTACTAGGCCTATTTATTTTTCTTTATTGTTCGTTATCCAAACATGCCGCAAAAGTTAACGATTTGTCCAAAAATATGGGATTTCTTGATTTTAATTTCGAGCAACACGATAAGAACCATAATCCGACAATGGAAATGTCATAAAACAAAGAAAATCAACGCTTAAAACAACTACGCACATTCTTAAAAACAGAACTTATATAGTGCCAGTTTAACTTTCTGTGGTCAAAACTTGATAATTCTGTCTAAAAAAATATTATTTAAATTGTTGCATTGCCCATTTAAACGGATCAAATACCAATTTCCAATGTGTGATTAATTCAGTGATTAAAAACAATTTTCACCAAATTCATTATGGCCCTATTGATTACAGTAACATACGAGGGTCTGCACAAGCAATATAACAAACTGTGTTATTATATATTAATGCTTGCGGTACACCACGTCTGAAAAGAAGTGTTGTTTGTTGAGAATGTCTCGATGTTTCGATTGAGTTGTTTCATTCGTTTTCAGGAGGATAATTATTGTGATTATTGTTTAAGCGTTTGTTGATTGGCGAGAAGAATTGTTCGTTCTATTTCAATTGAAAGCTATAAGGCCCTGCTTCCTGTTGTATGTTTAAGCAATCAGGTATTGAAATTTATTTAAAGATTATTTAATATACACACATATTATTATAAACATTTATATTTATAAAATAATCTTTCTCATACCAGCACACAGAGAAAGCTCTTTAGTACACCGGGAAACGTCTTCGGCACCTCACCAAGTCTTCGACAAATCCGAGTACTCATGGGAAGCATACGGAGGCAGTGTGAAGCACCTTCAGCAGATGAACTTCCAGCAGATTTGGCTTCCGCCTACACTCCATAGCGAGCACACACCGGCACTGGACAGGGTTTGCCTGTGTTCAACCTGCTTAGGTACGTAGACCTTACAATGCAATAATCTGTGAATGCATAATGAGACAAGTTAGGTTCACACTAAACAGCAATAGACGCTTTGCCGTAACGCAATCAACACTCTAGGCGTTGTGAGTTAAGCCGGGCACTGTAAGTCTGAACGGATCGCCATCCGTTGGGCGATCGTCGTTGGGTTTTG
>NW_022742412.1:0-1261 GCF_011630105.1 Anneissia japonica | reverse complement strand
GAATACTTACGCTAGCGTTCATTAATCGCCCAGTCTGGACATCTCGCTAGTTACGCCATGGATTGACGTACGCCCGGCGTTAGATACGCCTGGTGTATTTTACAGGTCTGAACGTAGCCTATATCTCTATGGGTACACCATGGCTGTAAATTGTGATTGTTACAGCATGCACGCAAAGATCATACGCGGCGGATATCCTACGCGGTGGATACCCTACGCGGCGCTATTTACACGATCTTTTGTTACTTTTTCGCCAGTGACGTCATGGTAAAATCGTATATAATCGTCTATAACTTCATAAAAAAATAGCCAATAAACGTTTTTAAGGTTGATTCTATTATTTTTACCATAGGTTTGTGGACTAGCTCCGTAGTTACATAGTAATTGTTCATTGCTGACTGACAGTTTGCATTAGGCCCCAGAAAAAAATTATTAGTTTATCACCCTATCAAAGAATAAAAACTGATGAGGGAGGGAGGTTTTATTTTTTATTTTTTTTGGCTAACCGCGCACCCATTTTACCGATGTTCACAAGTATCAATGGTTAGGGACACACATATAAAAAGTCATAAGAGTGGAATCAAATTCATATTTTAAAAAGATGTTTTTGTTGTACCAGTAAACATATTTGCAAGAAATCATGAGCTTTTAAAGTGAAAAAAGATGGATAGAGGACCGTTTGAAATAAAGATATATGTTGATTGAAGAAAAAAAAATTCAGATTTTCCACAAAAGTGATGCGGGAGCGGGTGATAGACTAATAATTTTATATGGGGCCTTAACAGTGACTTTAGGTGTGTTTGATTTGAGTGGATTTCCCGCACGATTAAAAATCGTAACGGTACTGGGTTTGTTCTACAAGGTACCTGCTTTGAACAGGTCATTCTATTCATAGAAAAAGCCTTTTGGTGGAGAAAGATAAGGATTACTACTATGTCCATTTTTATTGCTCTAATCTACGTAAATTTACTATTAATTAAAATTGTTTAGATATTTACTTGAAAAACATATTAAATGAAATAATGTAGGTCTTATCGTTTTTAATATTTTCACAAAAACGTGATGCAATAATGACAAAATGATTATTATTGTTCATTTTCGGCAAATTTTTCAGCCGCTCCAAATTTTTTTCCTATTCTTCTTTCTTCCTATGCTTCTTCCATATTTAAAAAAAAATAATTTACTTTAATACATATTTACGCACAATATTTATATATGTATATGTATGTATATATATAATATAAATCATCAAAGGTACACA
>NW_022742411.1:0-527 GCF_011630105.1 Anneissia japonica | reverse complement strand
CGATCTACAACCTCTGAATTTGCCTAGTAACGATGAATTCGTCGAGAAAATGGTAATATTTTATGTGAAATAGTCTGTATTTCTCATTTTTTTTATTCTTTTGTGTAAAACTAAAATTCATGCCAATATTTTTCCATGATTTATAACAATTGGAGTAATGCAAATGCATATTTTCTATAAAAAAAAGTCATTTTTAGTGAAATTTTGCCGGGAATGGGGCTTTAAGTCCGATGGTCCCATCATCGCTAGCTTCATTCACACAAACTGGTATTTCCACTGAGCATGCGCACACACTTATTAAGTAAAAAGTACCACAATGGGGCATTCATGTCATAACTGTAGCTACGTATAACGTCTTAAAAATAAAGTATAATTAACAGTGGGTCAAAGGGGAATCCAGGGCATAATTATCTGCCCAGGTATGTGGCATGTGACGCCCATATACAATGAACATAAGAATGACCATGCATTTTCCCAGATATTTGGCACATGGGCCCCATGTGGCGTACATATTCCTACAGCTATCT
>NW_022742410.1:0-1186 GCF_011630105.1 Anneissia japonica | reverse complement strand
CACGTTTAAAAAGATTAGGATCGGAGATATCTCTAAGGTCAGTTGGAAGATTATTCCAAAGTTTCGAAGCATAACATGGAAATGAAAAGCCTCCAATTCTCTTGTTGTGACGTGGTATAATGAAATGTACAGATGAAGAGAAACGTGTTGTACGTATAGGGATACCTTGGTCAAGAAAACCATATAAATAGTTTGGAGAAAAACCATAGATACATTTGTGAACAGTGAGAATAATTTTGAAAATAATTTGATTATTAACTCGCAGCCAATGAAGTTCATTGATGAGAGGAGCAGAGTGTGTACAAGGATCACATGAAAAGACTAAGCGAGCAACCGAGTTTTGCAATTTCTGCAGTCTATCAATGTCTTTCTTGAAGAGACCAATAACAGAGTTACAGTAACAGAGTTACAATAGTCAATTCGCAATAGTACGAGGGCTCTAACTGCTGCATGACAAGTATCTTGATTAACAAATCTTTGAATCCTCCACAAGTTACGCAAATGGTAACATACACTACTACATACCTTACTCACCTGAGAACTTAAATCCAGTGTGGAGTCAAATGTAAAACCCAAATTACAAGCATTTTTAGAGGCCTTTATGAGAGATCCATTAACATTAAGTTGGATATTCCTAACTAATGGTGATGACTGTTGGTTTCTAGAAGTGCAGACCAGAAGCTCTGTTTTACGTTCATTAAGCTTTAGTTTATTCAATGTCATCCACTGTTGAATTTCAGTGATACAATTAGTTAGCCAAAAAACAGAATCATCAATACTAAAATGGTCTAAAGGATTAAATTTTGGGTATAATTGAAGATCATCAGCATAGAAATGAAAGTTAACATCATGCTTCCTGATTATATTACCTAGTGGGCTAAGGTATAATGTAAAAAAGCATGGTCCAACCACAGAACCTTGTGGAACACCATACTCAAGTGTTCGGAAAGATGACTGACCACCAGGAAGTGTAACACACATAGATCTACCTACCAAATAGGATCTAATCCACTGCAACGCACCGCCAGTGATGCCAAACAATTTTTCAAGGCGTTTTAATAAAATGGACTGTTCACTGGTATCAAAAGCTGCTGACAAATCAAATAGAACAAGGATCATTCCAAGTTTCTCATCAAGAGCTTGAGACAAATCCGTGTACACTTTAAGAAGAGCCGTCTCAGTGCTG
>NW_022742409.1:0-904 GCF_011630105.1 Anneissia japonica | reverse complement strand
TTGCATAATTATGTAAATATGTTTATTCTGAAGAAGTGTTATTGTTAATTAATAATGTTGTTATTGAATATGTTAATAAAGGCCAATTGCAGCGCTCCAATAGGAGCGGTCCACCCGTAAAGGGTGTGGAAGGCCTCGCTCACTCGAGTAAGTAACCGGAATCTTGCTTCTTCTATCTTGTGTCTAATTTTTGGTTGGTATTTGGTAACCGAATGTACAGAAAATCACTCAAGTCACATGACTTATAACATCATCACTTTCATCATCACCATGGATACATAACTTTCAATGAATTAATATACAATTTTTTCAACTTGTTTCAACACATTTTATTCTGTCTAACATTTTCCAAATACAACACAATTCAACTTCTTAATTTTCTACATTGTAATCTCCCTTATTTTCGTCAAAGTATTTTTCAAACATTTGATTTAGGAACTCTGATTGTTCCGGTTCCCAGCAATACTTTCCATTATCGTTAACGTCTTGGTTAACTTGCAGAAAGTCTACAATTACATCCAATGGATTTTCATTACTACTACCATCATTATCTTCTGTTTTAATCTTTAACTCATTTTCCATTTCTTTTACATCATTTTCATATTTCTTATAGTTTTGGAAGTATGATTCCTTAAACTCTTGTCTTACTTTCTTATTTTCCTCTTTGTTTTCCTTAGTTATTTTGTCATTAGTCTGACATACTTTCAGGCTAAATACCCTCTTCATATTAGTAGGTAGCAAATCATGCTGGTCATCATTTTCTATTATAGCTTTTGCTATCTTTGCCATGTAATTACTGAATTGAGAGATTTTTCTCATTTCACCTTCAATTATGTCCCAGTTTTCTAACATCTGGTCAATAACCATACCCCCGAATATTATTCTACTCAGGTCCTTGTCGAAG
>NW_022742408.1:0-910 GCF_011630105.1 Anneissia japonica | reverse complement strand
AAACAGAATGAGAAGAAACAATATAATTATTCATGGAATTCCTGAGGATGTTGAAGGGAAAAAAATATTGAGGATTTCGCTATGGATTTTTTTCGCAGCCACTTGAAAATACCAGCTCCTATTGCCTTTGACATAGAGCGAGCGCATCGAACAGGCAAGCGTATGGAAGGAAAATGTCGCCCAATCCATGTCAAGCTCATCAAGTCTTCACAAAAGAACGTCATTTTATCTGGAAAAATAGCAACTGCACTGAGAAATAACCCCTTTCATGGCAATAAGATCTTATAACCGATGATGTCTCCCATAAAATTCAAAGGGAAAGAAAGGACCTGCAGAAAAAGGTAAAAGAATTACGCGAACAGGGGTATTACGCAATTGTCCCATGGTCAATTCCAACAATAATAAAATACAGAAAGGGAGAGGATAAAGTTTTCTCAATCATCAGACCTTCTTAGACAAATTTAGCTGCATTTAAGACAGGAAAACTTACTTCTTATTCTTTATCTTTAAATTGTCATAAAGAACAAATTTTGTATATTCGAGTGTATTTGATTTTAGTCTTCTTTTGAATGAAATGGAACATTCTTTTTTTATAACGTAATTTTAGAAAGTCCTAAATGTGCTATTATAATATGTAATTAAACAATAGCAATCAATACTTTATTATTTGAAAAACATGTTTTTATTTTCTATCCTTAAGAGTCTGAAAGAAGGAAATTTTGTATATGCGAGTACTGATTCCAATAGTCTTGTTTCTATTAATAGTCTATTTCTATTATATACCGCCCTAGAAAAATTAGCTGTTTTTTTAGCGAGAATAAAAAAATAATAAGACTGTTAAGGACTTTTCTTATGTGACACTTGCTTTCTTCTTAACAAAACAGAATAACATTGCCTTTTTTCATAACTT
>NW_022742407.1:0-537 GCF_011630105.1 Anneissia japonica | reverse complement strand
TCGGTATGCCGACTTGCTTTGACTTAATTACCGTATTGTTTCTCAAATTGTATATTGCCATAGTCATGAAGTCGATGACGGTCGAGGAGCAGGGAAAATGGCAATGACACCAAAGTGGGGTTAATGGGCCGTCGGAGTTTAGTCTTACTGTATGTCCAGTGGAACCGAAATTTTAGTGTAATTTCTAAGGTTACTGTCCTCGTCACTCACGAGCAGCATAAATCCATATTAAGCAAATAGGACTACATCACATCGATACAGAAATTGAAATATTGACAAGGTCGACATATTTGAAAGTATAACTGAAGTGATCAAAAACGAAACGTGAATTATTGGAATGTTATCTGAGAGTAGAGGTGCTTGAAGGAAAATTAAGTTTATCTAGATTTGGGCTCAAAACTGCTGTGTACACGATTAAATATTTAGGTTAAGCCAGCATTACTAGCTACAGGCTATCGCCCACTCGGTTAGCAGTCCTCATTAGTTTAGAAGAAAGAAGAAATTAGTAAATATATAATTAGGAGTAAATAAATAGAA
>NW_022742406.1:0-572 GCF_011630105.1 Anneissia japonica | reverse complement strand
TATATATATATATATATAAAGAAATTAGAAAATAATACCATGTAAAGACTTTGGAAACACTTTGGAGAAACCAATATTTCGACCCATAGTTACCAACCGTCTCGCATCGTGCGGGAAGGTCCCGCATTTCAAAGTGATTTTGGATGAAACACGCATTTTGCAGAAACACATGCGTGATCATAAATTTGTCACGCATTTAGCCCAGGTTTATGCGTGATAACGAATTTATCACGAATTCAGGGGAAAATGTATTTAAAATTAGAGGAAATTGGTCTTATTAAAAATATAAAAACGGTCACGCAGTTGCTTGAGTCATTAGACAGTATTTTCGTGAATAATTATAATTCTTCTCTGACGGGTTACTAAAAATTAATCAGTATGTCAATACATTTTTTGTTTGTTTAAGTAATAAAATATTTGTGTACATAGTTTGGGTGCTCAAATTAAGCATAGGCCTAATGTACATTGAAACTCAAATTGTATGTGACTTTACTAAAAATAATTGGTATTTTCAACAAACATGAAATCGTTTTAAAACAGCTTAAAAATTCTGAGATCGTCGGAGCGTCAGG
>NW_022742405.1:0-713 GCF_011630105.1 Anneissia japonica | reverse complement strand
CGGCTGATGTGATTAAGAGAACCCGACAAAACATTCTTGTACTACGTGAGTGCTCCACGTCCTATGCTGTTACAAGCATAATCCAAGACGAACAGAAACCAACACTTCGCGATGCCCTACTGCGCTTATGCGTTGAGTTACGTCCTCTAGGTGGTCCACCTGCTGTCATTCGTACAGATCCCGCCCCTGGTTTTTCTGCACTTTCCGATGACAAAACCCTCCGTGATTTTCGCCTTTCAATCGAAACTGGTCGCATCAAGAACGTAAATAAGAATCCTGTGGCTGAAAAGGCTGTACAGGAGTTAGAAAAAGAGCTCCTTAACATTGATCCTACCGGCGGACCGGTATCCCAGTTGTCCTTAACACTAGCTACCTCCACACTCAACTCTCGTATCCGTTCAAGAGGACTCTCTGCACGTGAACTCTGGTTCCAACGGGACCAATTCACTAACGAGCAAATTGATTTCAGTGACCTCCAACTTATCTCTCAACAGCACCAACAGCGACAGGACAATCACCCCTACAGTGAGAAGTCAAAAAATACTGCCCAAGTGCCACCGGCGATCCCCGACCTATATGTAGGAGATCTCGTTTATTTACACAAGGATCTAGATAAGTCTAAGGCCCGATCCAGATATCTCATTGCTCCCATTGATGGAGATTGGTGCAACATTCGAAAGTTCAGTGGCACCCAACTTCGATCTAATACCTAC
>NW_022742404.1:0-1206 GCF_011630105.1 Anneissia japonica | reverse complement strand
TGCAGAGACGGTACCGGGCTATGAACCTTACTTTGCTTCATGTCAGACGTCCCCTCCCCGAACATAGGATCAAAATTTTTGAAAGCGTATCGCAAAGAACTGGTTCCATCGATTCGTCTCTTTCTCTTTTTCGCTCTCCCTCCAGTCGCTTCTTCATCTCCGTCCTCGTATTCGGGCTCCGAACTTAAAATTTTGTCGTAGCTGACGTCCGTCTTCAGCGTGTCTCTCCAAAGGACGTATCCTTGGCTCACCATGATAATGTCCACAACCGCAAGTCTGAACCAATCTTTCAGTTCGGTGGGGTACACGAGCAAGAAAACGCGTCCAAAATCCACATCTCCTCTGGCGTTCTCGTGAACTATCACGCTCGGTTCAAGCAAGGAGCACACGCACCGGTACGGCTTGTTCTTGTAGTGCAGCTGCGAAGCCAATCGAAACATGACCTGCAGCAACACGTACGTTTACGACTCGCAGTTCATGAGAGAGTCGTTGGGTATCTCGTTCGAAGTTGCTTCGACGCACATCACGGTCATCGGCTCTGCGAACAGGAAATCTTCGGTGATCCTACTGCCCGGTAGCAGCTCGCACGGCAGAAGGTCTTCTCGGTTTGAGGGAAGGTTGGTATCAAATTTTCCGGTCATGTTTTCTTGCAAACTTTTTTTCGTGAAGTGAGGAGATTTCAAAATGTGGGGATTTTATAGTCTCCTATCTCAACAGGGAGCTTTCGATTAGAACGACGACGCGAGAACGGAATCACTCACTCGTGACCGTTCTACATGGCGTCCTACGTTCTCCAACAAAATCCAGAAATGTCGAACTTATCGTTTTTGTAAGCTTGCGAAGAACTCCGCAATATGTTGTCAAGAGACACAAAAATTAACTGACACTTAGGCTTTTTTCATTTTTTTTTCATTCTTTATTTGTTCAAATCTCTTCAAATCTACATACTATTTGTATCAATCTTAACACTGAACTTCGATTGTGCGGTCATCTTGCCTCGCCATCATCGCTTATTTCCGCCGCCTCTCAGAACGGAAAGGATCTGCGGAGAAAGTAATCGGGCTCGAACATGTACGACTCCATATTCCAGGCCAGCATGTGTCGGAAGGATATGCGGCGGCCTTCCGGATCCCTGATTTTTGCCCTCGGATCGATCAGCTCCAAGGACTTTGCCATTTCCGGCGATAGGGCCCCTCGATCGACTTC
>NW_022742403.1:355-521 GCF_011630105.1 Anneissia japonica | reverse complement strand
CCAAACCCTAACCCTAACTCTAACCCTAACACTAACCCTAACCATAACCTAACAAAAAAAAATTATATTTTTGACAACTTTTTAACATTGTCACTTTTTGCACAAAAGTGCTTATCTCGCCGAGTTGTGTTGAGCACTTAGTGCAAATTTTTGACTTTCAGCCATA
>NW_022742403.1:0-149 GCF_011630105.1 Anneissia japonica | reverse complement strand
GAGCACTTAGTGCAAATTTTTGACTTTCCGCCGTATTTCGAGTACTTTTCCGAAAAACTTTAAACTTTCAATGGAATAGTGTAAGTTTCAGCCTATCTCACTTTGCCTAACCCTAACCATAATCCTAACCCTAACTCTAACTCTAACCC
>NW_022742402.1:3217-8367 GCF_011630105.1 Anneissia japonica | reverse complement strand
GCTTCCAGTGCCTTGGAATCGAGTTTACAATTTGATGGTAAAAAAGGAAATTCGGTTTGAAATTACGTCTTTCTTCAAATTCTTTTAAATTACAAATTCGATTACTACTGGTCACAATAATATATTTGATATTTTTGTAGCATCAAATTTTATTTATATTGAATTCTACGTTTTCAAAGCAGGAATTGTTCCATAGAGACTGTGATAGTATTTCTCTAACAGATTTCGGTTCTTTAAAAAAAAACACTCGCTCCAAGCTATTAGAACGTCTTTATTGAAACCCTTGAAATGTTTAAGCATTGCGTACGATTTTGAAAAGTTACAATCAAATATGAAGTTGTTTCCTACTTTATCAAGGTCGCTTTGCAAAAATATTTTCCATTTGCCACCGTTCATTCCAAGATATCTTTTTACCCAACATGCTTTTAGAGCCTTGTCAGAACTTTGGACATATGGCATATTCAACCCTCCTGCTTCAAATTCATTGAACATAATTTTTCTTTTTATTTTATCGGGTTTTCCATTCCATACAAAATTTAACATTTTACTTTGTATATCATTAAAGAAGTAATTCGGTGGGTCGGGTACATTTGAAAAAAGAAATATTAAGATGGGCAGAACCAATATTTTAATGATCGTGATTTTTCCAAAAAGGGATAGGGATCTCTGCCTCCACATATTTAATATTCTATCGATATCCTTATATTTTTTGTTGAAAATTTAAATTGAATATATTACCTAAATTACTCGAAACATTAATGCTAAGATATCGTATTTCCTCATTTGTCCATATTATGTTTTTTCCGATAGGAATTTTGAAATCAGAATCTCTCAATGAACACAATCTCATTATTTTACTTTTTTCGTAATTTTTCTTTAGACCAGAGGCTAAAGCAAACAAATCTAGAATGTCCATGATGGGTTTTATTGAGTTTGCATCTTTAATATAAAAAACGGTGTCGTCAGAAAATTGACTTAATTTGATTTGTATGTTATTATAGGATATGCCTTCTACTTCGTCTGTTTGACGAACTGCGTTACCAAGGAACTCCGCACAGAGTATGAACAAGTACGGCGATAGAGGGCATCCTTGGCGTAAACCACGACTAAGGCAAAAAAATTCCCAAGAAAACCCGTTCTTTATAACACAGCTATAAAAATCACTATGAAGTAATTTTATCCAATTTATAAAATTATTTTTGAATCCAAATTTTTCTAGTGCATAGTAAACAAAATCCCAACATTTTATCGAACGCCTTTTCGAAATCAACGAAAAAAAGCAAATTAGGCAGATTATTTTTTCTGCATGTTCGATAATATCAAAAAGCAATTTCATATTCTCACCGACGTATCGTCCCTTAAGAAATCCTGTTTGATCAGTGGTAGTAACTGATGGCAGTACTCTTTTTAGCCGTGTCGCAATGGTCTTAGAAAGGATCTTGTAATCGACGTTTAGCAATGAAATTGGACGCCAGTTTTCAACATTACAGGAGACTTGTCTTTTTTTGGAATTATTGATATTACCCCACGTCTTTGTGAGATAGAGAGATTCTGCTCTAACTTACTTTAATTACATTATTGTAATTTTGCTCTAACTTACTTAAATTACATATTGAACTTAGGCCTATTTCAATAAGATAAGATAAGCAAAATAACTTTTATTTTCCTCGCAAAAAAAAACAAGGAAATTCATCTTTTATTGACATACAATACTAACAATCATAAATACTAGTTAATAAACATAAACTGAAGCATTTAAATAATAATTAGGTCTATTAACTTTTTGTAAGTTGTTCAAAGAGGTTTTGAAATATAATTAGTGTTTGTAGGTTAAACATTGGCTTTTAGGTAAATGGAACGTACACAAAAAGTGCGTTTGCTTGGCTTTTAGATGGAATTTATATAATGACATTTGCTTGGCTTTTAGATAAATAGAATGCATATAATAATTAGGTTTGCTTGGTTTTTAGATAATTGTACTCTACTGTACATACAATAGCACTTCTAATAAAAATCCTGGGCCACTGTCAGGAGCAGATTTGGGATTTGTGTGTTAGGTGTGGAGGTAATTAAAAATTTCAGAAATTAATGCTTAATAAAAATGTTTAATTTATGCCAACTTACTAACCTAGTATTTTACCGTCAAACTCATGTACATGTAATTACATACTTGCAAAACTCTCAAATATGCCCTGTGAAAATGGCAATTGCAAACTATGTAATACAGGTGAGGAGGTGGAAGATTTAATTCACTTTCTTTTAATTTGTCCTATTCTTAATAATATCAGAGAAATCGAAATTGCCAGATTTAAACAACAACTGTATAGCTGTCTCTTATACACATCTAGATGTGTATAAGAGACAGCTATTGATATTTGAATTTTCAATTATTACATTTGATGGATTTATATCTGTATTCTGAATGGGTGGGCAATAATGTTATTTGAGTTATCTGTAAATCCCTCATAATTAAGGATTTAATTTTTTTATTTCTGTTGCTTTGTTCTTTTCTGGATGCACCGTTAGAATTTGTCTAACGTGTGCCACTGTTATAAAAGTGTTATCCAATAAATATTGTATATTGTATTGTATTAGCCGCATTATCATATTTAATTAACGTTGTCTTCTTAATCTTTGACCATCACAAATTCATCAGTATAATCATTAAATAAGGTGTAGTAAAGCTCATTGGCAAGAAATGAACTTTGTAAATCAACGGCAGATTCAACCTTTTTGCGAAGAATTGACAGACTTTACCATATAATTATATACCGGAATTTAAACAAGTGAAAACATTAATTTAATGTCATTTATGTGTTCATTACAGTATGTGTTATTATGTAGATCAGCAGTTGGTCATTGTTATTATAACATGTAATGGGTTTATTTTTAGAGTATGGTCACTAACAGAATGCTGGGTTTTATTAACTTTTGCGTTAATAAATACAATTGCTTGGTTGGCGTTTATATAAATTGAACCAGTGTCTTAGTACTGTACTAACCTTCATGCCCATAACATGCAAGGGTTTACTGGCTAAAGACAGCTTAAAATAATAGCTTAGGAGAGCAGTTTTCCATTAATTTTAAATGTCAGGCATACGTGTTTTGTTGTTACGAATGGCGTGGACAAACTTATTCTACTGTTCTCATTTGCTTAAAAGGTTTCTCTTACCACTGCAATTCGTATCATTCGAGCATTAAGATCATCATGGACCATTTTAAGTTCAATTTACCATTCTTCGTCTATAACTTTAGATAATGGTAACACCACACCACATTAGTACACATAAAGCCTACAGACAACAATCGATACCTCGACTACAGAAGCTCACACCCTATCAACCTTAAACGATCGCTCATCTACAGTCAATGCTTTCGACTTAAACGAATCTGCTCATGTCCATCGAACTATAACAAACATATATCTCTTCTCATAATAATGATCGGCTGCCTATGATGTTCAACTATAGCCCCAACATACTACAACCATGTCTAAGAAAATTAAAAAAAGACTTCCTCTCCCTGAAAGAAGACCCATCGATTGAAAAATTATTTTTACAGCACCTCTACTTGCACGTGACAACACCCTAATTTAAAGTCCAATTTAACCTTTCTAAACTCCCCTCCACTAAACCGATTCCTGGCAACACACAGTCACTGTAACATCTCTAGATGACAATTATGCGACATCATTAATAAGCCAGCTCATTAACGCCACCAGGGCACAGATAATAATCCGACCGCCAGTGCTCAATTGTATAAATCGCCCAATATTATATACCTCATATATACTGCAACAAAATGCAACAAGGGAAACCGTATGTTGGCGAAACTGGTTTCACTTTTAAATCTAGAGTGAATAAACACAAATCATCTATAAGACCCAAACTCAACTGCTCAAAGTACACATTTTAATTCGCCTATAATCACACTATAGATGACTCAATGAAGGGCTATAATAATAGGAACACAAGAACGACGTAACGCAGAAATGAAATGAATAATCGGGTTTAAAACTCACATTAAGGACTTAGGCTCTACATGTAATTATGCTTTCATCGCAACAATTCACTATGAATACAGTATCTATTGCTATATATTATTTCTACGTATGTACATTTTATTATATTCCTTGATTTCTAAACAGTATTACAGGAGACTTGTCTTTTTTTTGGAATTATTGATATTACCCCACGTCTTTGTGAGATAGAGAGATTCTGCTCTAACTTACTTTAATTACATTATTTGTAATTTTGCTCTAACTTACTTAAATAACATATTGAACTTAGGCCTATTTCAATAAGATAAGATAAGCAAAATAACTTTTATTTTCCTCGCAAAAATAAAACAAGGAAATTCATCTTTTATTGACATACAATGCTAACAATCATAAATACTAGTTAATAAACATAAACTGAAGCATTTAAATAATAGTTAGGTCTATTAACTTTTTGTAAGTTGTTTAAAGAGGTTTTGAAAGATAATTAGTGTTTGTAGGTTAAACATTGGCTTTTAGGTAAATGGAACGTACACAAAAAGTGCGTTTGCTTGGCTTTTAGATGGAATTCATATAATAATGACATTTGCTTGGCTTTTAGATAAATAGAATGCATATAATAATTAGGTTTGCTTGGTTTTTAGATAATTGTACTCTACTGTACATACAATAGCACTTCTAATAAAAATCATGGGCCACTGTCAGGAGCAGATTTGGGATTTGTGTGTTAGGTGTGGAGGTAATTAAAAATTTCAGAAATTAATGCTTAATAAAAATGTTTAATTTATGCCAACTTACTAACCTAGTATTTTACCGTCAAACTCATGTACATGTAATTACATACTTGCAAAACTCTCAAATATGCCCTGTGAAAATGGCAATTGCAAACTATGTAATACAGGTGAGGTGGAAGATTTAATTCAATTTCTTTTAATTTGTCCTATTCTTAATAATATCAGAGAAATCGAAATTGCCAGATTTAAACAACAACTGTATAGTAACAATCTTCTACATGTTTTCCAAGATTTCGAAACGTCTAATAATAGAAATAAATTACATTTTATCCTCGAAAATGAAAATAACCACTTTTATGATAAGAATATCAATTTCTTAATTGACAAATTTTGCAAATCTTTAGCCAAAAGTCTGTGGA
>NW_022742402.1:0-2310 GCF_011630105.1 Anneissia japonica | reverse complement strand
AAGGTTATGGTATATATATATATCACTTCAACTAACTTACTGTATTTGTATATGGGTAGCTGCTTTGCAGGTTGCCAGCTGCTATTTCTGGGCATCTGCTATATTTTCAAAATGTGTTCACATTAGGCCCTGTCTCTTATACACATCTAGATGTGTATAAGAGACAGCTACTGTACATACAATAGCACTTCTAATAAAAATCCTGGGCCACTGTCAGGAGCAGATTTGGGATTTGTGTGTTAGGTGTGGAGGTAATTAAAAATTTCAGAAATTAATGCTTAATAAAAATGTTTAATTTATGCCAAATTACTAACCTAGTATTTTACCGTCAAACTCATGTACATGTAATTACATACTTGCAAAACTCTCAAATATGCCCCGTAAAAATGGCAATTGCAAACTATGTAATACAGGTGAGGTGGAAGATTTAATTCACTTTCTTTTAATTTTTCCTATTCTTAATAATATCAGAGAAATCGAAATTGCCAGATTTAAACAACAACTGTATAGTAACAATCTTCTACATGTTTTCCAAGAATTCGAACCGTCTAATAATAGAAATAAATTACATTTTATCTTCGAAAATGAAAATAACCACTTTTATGATAAGAATATCAATTTCTTAATTGACAAATTTTGCAAATATTTAGCCAAAAGTCTGTGGATAAGGAGATGTGACTTATTTAAATTTTTGTAGCTTAAGTTTCATCTGTGCTGTTGTGTAATTACAGTATTATATTTGATTTTTTAAGCATTAAGCTTGTGTAATAATTCCTGTGCGTGCATACTCATACTGTATGTAGAGCATAAACGTTTTCTTTTAATTCCAATTTAATTTAATTTAATTTAAATTTTGTTTTTATATTCTTAAATGTTCAAATTATTTCATTTGGTTTCTATTTATGTACTGTATACTGACTGAAAATTCGTTCAAAGCTTGCTTTGCTGCATTCTCGGACCGATGAAGTCGGACCTTCGTCGGGCGGTGGGGCCGTCTGGGTGCTGGTGGTCTTCCCTCGAACAACATCCAACGACAAGGAGGACGGCTAGCATTCTGCTGGCTGCGTTACCTAGTGGGGGCCCGGTGGCGTCGGTTCGGGGCGTTGCGGGGTGGGTTAGCGTCATGGTTTGCTTTGCACGACTTTTCAAACCAGTCATTCTTGTTTTGTTTGTAGTTTATTTTAAGTGTTTAATTTGATTGGTGGGTGGGCAATAATGTTATTTGAGTTATCTGTAAATCCCTCATAATTAAGAATTTAATTTTTTTATTTCTGTTGCTTTGTTCTTTTCTGGATGCACCGTTAGAATTTGTCTAACGTGTGCCACTGTTATAAAAGTGTTATCCAATAAATATTGTATATTGTATTGTATTAGCCGCATTATCATATTTAATTAACGTTGTTTTCTTAATATTTGACCATCACAAATTCATCAGTATAATCATTAAATAATGTGTAGTAAAGCTCATTGCCAAGAAATGAACTTTGTAAATCAACGGCAGATTTAACTTTTTTGCGAAGAATTGACAGACTTTACCATAAACACGCTATATCGTCATTGCGGACTTATACAATCCGCATTTTTTGCATAAATATTTTGATATTTCTGAATATCAATTCATATTATTTTTTTAAAATAAATTGGTTATGTTTTAATACAACGTTTTTTTTTTAATTTTTGGTATTAAATCGATTTATTTCATGAGCGGCACGTGTTTTGTGTACAAGCTTAATCCGCTTCATATAAATATTTTCATGTCAACTATCTGGTATCAAGCTTCGTCTTTTTCAGAAAAAATACTATAATGTATTTGTAATTGAAGTAAAAATTATAATATATTAATATCGTTGGAAAGTCATTTTATTGTATATAGTTTTCACTATTGTTTTTTAATAATTATGTGTCATATTTGACTTTGGTATATACAATAGGCAGCTATTCAGTAAACATTTTTTTAAAATTTTTATACTTCACTTGGTTGTTGGTTGTGGAGATAAACTCTCCTCGAACTCAATAGAGTACACTACAGGTATGCATATTTGTAAATTACGTACCAATGACGAGGTACGTAAATTAGTGATTTCCAATATATGTTTGCTCTCCTCTCGAATTATTGCTAATTAAAAATTGTATGACTACTGTGTGTATATCCAGGTTAGTAAAACGTACAATACAATTTCCAGGTCATCAAAATTCATTTTATTCTAAATCACGTTTTATTTCAATTTAAATACATATATTTTTTAATATATCTATAAAGTGAAAATACATTTATTGTACACCTGAGACTTTCCAAACTAATTCTAGCAG
>NW_022742401.1:0-1110 GCF_011630105.1 Anneissia japonica | reverse complement strand
AAATAAAACTAAAGAAACACTTTCTTTGATGTATTTAATTTACTTGACCTACCTCAAAGCCGTGAAACCACACCCACCTCAGCCCCACCATGGTTAGGGCTGGCTGAGGTGAGAACATTTGAGGAAATAGTACCTCTAGATGGCCGGAAATGACACTTTTAAATAGTAAAATTCATCATCATCACATCACCATTTATATCCAAATGAAGCGCCAACAAATTCTCATGATCTTGTATCAGCTATTTTCGGCAACCATGAGATTTAATTAATATGTTTGATGTAGACCCACGGTACGGTACTACAGAAAATAAAACTTAAAAACATTGTCTTTGATGTATTTATACCTACTTCAAAACCACGAGTCCACACCCATATCAGCCCCACCATAGTTGGGGCTGAGATGGTAAAATGTGGGAATACTACCGCTAGATTTCCGGACATGACACTCTTATCGTAAAATTCATCATCATCGATAGAATTAATCGCTGTGATGTACCATAGAAAATAAAACTTAATTACTTTACTTTACCTACCGTACTTCATGTGCCGAAAATCAATCGTGTCTTTGCACGCTTTTTTCTCATACTTCTCAAATTATAATAAAGTCACGCGCACTCGAGTCGTGTATTATAGGTAAATTCAGATGTTTGTGGGCAGATATACCGGTATGTTGCTATAAAAATACGGTAAGATGTACTCTGGCTGTACACTCTTTCGTTAAAAACTGGGTCATTTATGCAGTTTATTTCAACAATTTTCAAGCATCTTCTAGACTTATGAAAATTGCATTGCGCTTCACCCCCCCCCACTTAAAATATGTGGGATAACGTGTCCCCTGCCCCTTCATCTGCGCCCATGAGTGCATGAGAGTCCAGACCATCTTTGGGCTGAGGTGCGAAATTTTGAGAATGGACCTCTGGGCGATGATGGCACCAGGACCTGCCCGACGGAGGGGCTAAAGGCCCCGACGGGGGGTTATTGGTGCGAATCGAGTATCACTTGGCCCCCACGGATATTTTTATTATTATTATTGTTATTGTTGTTATTGTTGTTGTGATGAAAAGTTAACACAAACAATATGGTGGCTATTCTACATGTAAATATTTTTTT
>NW_022742400.1:0-563 GCF_011630105.1 Anneissia japonica | reverse complement strand
CAACAGACCAAAACGTCAATGACAAGTACCAAAACGGCATATGCATATACCAAAACGGCAAAGGATCAAAATCACTGCCATTTTTTAAAATTATTACACATTTATGACGATTTTTTTAATACTTCATTCTGTTTATATTTTAAAATTTTATTTTTCTTATTGATTATTATTATTTCGATTTTTTTAACTTTCATGACATACATTGTTTAGCCTGATTTTGTCTGTATTTGAAAGTTGAAAGTGTTTTTTTATTTAAATGTTTACTGCTTTTATATTGTGTTTCCCCAATCTTTTTATTATTGAATTTGTATGTTTTATTACTTATTTAAATGTTTACTGCTTTTATATTGTGTTTCCCCAATCTTTTTATTATTGAATTTGTATGTTTTATTACTATTATTATATGTATGTATGTATGTATTATTATTATTATTATTATTATTATTATTACTATTAATATTATTATTATTATTATTATTATTATTATTATTATTATTATTATTAATATTATTATCATCATCTTCTCCGGCAAGAGATATATATGTTCAGTCGTGTGAGTTTGT
>NW_022742399.1:2569-4612 GCF_011630105.1 Anneissia japonica | reverse complement strand
ATCTTACATCCTTAAAAATACTGTTGTGACGCAATTATGTGACCTATCCATCTAATTTTCTCCTGCTTTACCGACTAGTTCTAAAACATCCTTGTTAATAACTAACTCTGACCATACGCTTAATGAATACAGGTGGTATAAAATGCTGTGAAATGGATAATTCATCCGTTTTTTTTATATTCTAAATTGGTGTAGTTTCCGGATTTTTGCGTCCCCACCCGGCCCCGACTACTTTCGAAAGATTGTAAGCAAGGGTGCAGGTCAACTCGGCCACAAGTCAACTCGGCCACAAGTCAACTCGGCCACAGTCAACTCGGCCACAAGTAAACTCGGCCACAAGTCAACTCGGCCACAAGTCAACTCGGCCACAAGTCAACTCGCCACAAATCAACTCGGCCACAAAAAGTTCGCTACAGCTAACTCGGCCACAAGTCAACTTGTGGCCGAGTTGGATCGAATTCAGCGAATTAAGCAATGCCCGGATCAGTTGAATTCAATTTAAATTTATTCGGCGTTACATAAAACAAACAGCTGTGATTGTTTCATTGGCATGATGTAATTTTACAGTAACCTTACATGTTTACCTAGCTCCTTCGCTCTCGTCGGGGACATCACCTCGGGGACTTCGCCATCACTGATATCAGGATCCATGTAATCGACATTTCGTTGCACTAATATGTTTATAATTGCTCGAGTGGAGTAAAGTTATATTACTAATAACTAATGACAAAGCTTCGTTGAAAATTATGGGATAAATCGAACATTTATTCCTCAAGTAAAGAGTTGGTTTTTAAAAGATATAGAAACAAAATATAAAAAGATTGTACAAATAAAATGTGGTGGTAGGCCTATACATAAAAGTGTAATAATAAAGCATGTTATAGAAACCATCGCCGTATGATATTTGACCTTGTATTTCGGTATGACACCTATAATTTAAAAATTAAACTAAAATGAAAGGAATGAATTTACTACCCATACCATGTATAAGCAGTGCAGGATACGCAACATAAAAACTAAGATAAAACTCCTCATACAAAAAGACAAAATACTCTAAAATACTTTGTACTTACCAACACCGTTTCAAACTACACAGCGAAACAAGCACAACCCTGCCTCAATTGAGACAATCAACCAATGAAGCAAACCTGCGGTTCGGAAAGTCATTCGCTCTTCATGTTATCCCGGAAGTTTCGAATAGAACAATATATAAAGGCTTCACAATTCGTGGTTTTAAAACACTCTAACACTTTCTTTGACCAACAATGTTAATATCATCTCGTTTATCTTTTCCGTTAGGAAGTAATGGTATCATATTTAATAGTGTGTGATTGCTCAGTATCCTTAACATGTTCTGTTTTAAGCATCATCAGTTTGACAATGGATTACGACTATACTAAACGTAAATGCCCACTTATTATGCAATTTAGAGAATTGTTATATTTTAAAATTACCTGAAAGTGCAAATCAGGAAGATCAAATGCAATGAGTGAATTACTGTGAAATAATATTAAATTGGTAACAAAAACATTATAAGACACTTTTGAATAAATTTGAATAAATAAAATTATGTTTTTCGCTTCTAGTGTACAACTTTAACGGATGTGCTTCGCAAAGTTATATCATCTTTAGTATTTAGTTTGAATAGTTTTTTCCGACCTGATTAATTATTTCTTCAGTATAAATCCACTTACTCTTCTTAAAATTACAGAACAAAAAAACATTATAAAATTAATTACATTAAAGTTTAACAATAATATTTAAGTAGTAGTAGTGAATCACAATAACATCATAATGTTGGGAAGTAATGATGATAAAGTATGATGACTTACGAATTATCTAATATAAAGAAGTACAACCAACGATAACATAATGCGCACATGGTAATACTAAACAATATGAACATATATTTCAAAGAAAAATTATAATAATATTGAAATACATTTGGCATGCATAAATATGGTCATGATGACGTAATATCATGACCATATAATAGACGAATCCAAGAATGGTGCCCTCTTCTCAACACCATTACTGGGGGAG
>NW_022742399.1:0-2252 GCF_011630105.1 Anneissia japonica | reverse complement strand
GTTATATCATCTTTAGTATTTAGTTTGAATAGTTTTTTTTCCGACCTGATTAATTATTTCTTCAGTATAAATCCACTTACTCTTCTTAAAATTACAGAACAAAACAACCTTATAAAATTAATTACATTAAAGTTTAACAATAAAATTTAAGTAATAGTAGTGAATCACAATAACATCATAATGTTGGGAAGTAATGATGATAAAGTATGATGACTTACGAATTATCTAATATAAAGAAGTACAACCAACGATAACATAATGCGCACATGGTAATACTAAACAATATGAACATATTTCAAAGAAAAATTATAATAATATTGAAATACATTTGGCATGCATAAATATGGTCATGATGACGTAATATCATGACCATATAATAGACGAATCCAAGAATGGTGCCCTCTTCTCAACACCATTACTGGGGGAGTCCCTACTCCTTGGCCTACTCCTAAAATGCTGATGCGGTGATGCTGTTATAAACGCAGTACCATTGAAAAATCCGGCTTTTTATTTTGTAGTCAAGTGGTCCACTGATATATTTATGATTTAATAAAGAGCGAAATGTTTAATCAATCTTTCTAATCTGGGTCTATTCAAAATGTGTAACACATTATAAAATAAAGTAACTAGGTTTTATTTATTTAGAGGTACTAGTACATAAATTTAGGCCTTCACTGTAAATTGAGCAACTAAATCTTAATTTTCGAGTATATTTTTTAAAACAGACATTTTTTAGCGGCTGAGAAGGTATAAATTCTTTACCCGGTTAATGTATTTTAACTTTCTTGTATAATTATTACTGCACTATGTCAGAGCATGATTGAAACGAAGCTGTTATTCTTTGTATTCGCCGCCGATAACACGCCGCAAAGTTATTTAGCTATGTTGTGTGTTTATAGACTGCTCGCTATGTAGCGCTGTGTATTGTAATTTATTCATAACGGGCGGTGGCTAAAGCTTAGGCCCTGTAAATTGAAAGTGGTAAACTAATTATATAATATATTGTTCAGTATGCCTATGTATTACAAATTTATATTAACTGTTTGTATACCGTACTTATCAATCGTATTAACTGGATATTTTTATGATAAAATCAACTTGTAACTTGTATGTTGGTGATCACTGTTCTTGCTTGTTATTTCCTCAATGCTTGTAAGATTTTTTTAATTTTATTTATTTATTTTCAATCTTTCGACAAAAACAGAAAAGTTGGACAGGGGTGCCGAGGAAAAGCAAAAGTTAGAAAAACTGTCATCAAAAGATATGCTTAACCAATACGCTGGCCGCAGCGTTTGTTATTGTGCCTTTCTCGGTGACGCCTTTCGCGTGGCATATTTATTTGCGTGCCATAGTTCTGACTTTTCGCGCGGTGTAAGCGCTGCATCGTAGACACAAATCATGGGCAGTCATTTCTGTTTACTCGTTACATTTTAGGTAAGAAAATCATTCTCAGATTGTAATTCTTATGTCTAAACTTAGGCTGATTGATTGTTAGATGATTGTGATACTATGGATATGAGTAGTGTTTTTAGAAACTCTGTATTTCTCTTAGTACACGATATTTACTTTCGAGCGGAAAGTTTGTATGATCGTTTGGGTATCCTTTCCATCTATGCGGTTAAGGACACTAGGCTAGGTAGCCCATGGTTGCTATGGCAACAGGGACATCCTCGCAAGTCATCAGGGATCACTGTATTATTAAGCTAATAATGGATATCATGTTTGGGTTGTCCCTGCAGTTAATTATGGGGTGCCATACGCAGCAAAAGTCCATGTTAAAATCAAAATGTAATTGCAAAATTCAATGTCTAATTCATCAAAACGTAGGCGTCAATTTCTCAAAATGTAGATCTAGTTTCCCAAAGTGAAGTTCAAATTTTTCAAAATGTAGTTCTAATTTCTTTAAAATGTAATTCAAATTCAAAACGTAGGTCTTTGACTTGATCAAACACCCTCTCCAAATTCTATTCCAAAACGTAATTCAAAAACTAGCCTGGTTTGAAATGTATTTGACAACAACACTAGAAACGGACTTTTGCTGCGTATGGCACTAGACTTGCGAAATGTAAATCAAAACTAATCAGCCAAGCATGACGTGGGCCTGTCCCATTAATGAAGGGGAATCATTTTTCGCTGCAGTCCAATGCCGTGAACAACGCTTCCCAGTGCGTCTGCTATTTTTTAATGGTCAGTCACGCGATCACGAGCCCTATGCTTGGCATTATAGGTTAGGCTTATGTGGGCTGGGATTT
>NW_022742398.1:0-1013 GCF_011630105.1 Anneissia japonica | reverse complement strand
GACGATCTGTATTCAATATTTCCCAATGAAAACATTGGAAAAATTGTTGACTATCACTGTAAACAATACCTAACTGCTTTATGGAAATATCGAACTAAATTATTAAATGAATTACCGCCCTCTATATAATATTTTTATTTATTTTTTATTTTTATTGTTATAAAAATATATACTGTATCTTCTTACTGTATTAATTATCGCCCCTACAGTATTTTTTCAAACTCTTACCTTTTGTACGGATTTATTTAGATATTCGAACAGATCAAATTGATTTGCTCTGTATGCTGTATGTAATTATTATTGTTAGTTAAGATTAATTTTTTCATGCCTAAAAACAAAATTAAATGAGCAACTGGATTGATAGTATCAATCTAATTGCTTATTTAATTTAGTACTGAGTTTTCTTACTTTCAAGTATTCAAACTGTATTATATTTTGTTATCATTTTGTTTAGTTAAGTGTTATTACTATGTATGTTGTCTATATATAGTTAATAGAACGCACCGTCATATGACGTGTTGCCGCTGATCAAAAAGCGTTGTTCAATAAAGTGATTGAGATGATAACAAAGTGTCTACAGCCTGCACGAGGGCAGTAGACACAATAACTAAACTGGATGATGATTTACTCTCACAACTTACAAGTGAGATAACAAAGTGTCTACAGCCTGCACGAGGGCAGTAGACACAATAACTAAACTGGATGATGATTTACTCCCACAACTTACAAGTGAGATGATAACTAAGTGTCTACAGTCTGCGCGAGGGCAGTAGACACGATAACGATAAATAACCTGCATGATGATTTACTCTCGCAACTTACAAGTGACACGATAACTAAATGTCTAACCTGGATAATGCTTTGCTTTGTTTTAAATAGCTTTCACTGGACAATTCTAATCAAGGTTTTTGCTCTTCTGTCTAGACCTGGAGCTTGGGCGATTGGCAAACGGTTTTGGTCTTCTGCAGATGCCCAGGATGCCTGAAACCAAAGGCAAAACATTCTCAGAATTC
>NW_022742397.1:0-764 GCF_011630105.1 Anneissia japonica | reverse complement strand
CGATAAAAAAATTTTTTGCTATGGAATCGTTTTATTCATTGGTTAAAAACTTATTTTGGTGAAATTTCATTTAATGAGCTCGATGATCAAAGTTTGCACTGTTGGTGCACCCTTGTCTACGGCCATACTACCTTGAAAACACCGGTTCTCGTCCGATCACCGAAGTTAAGCATCGTCGGGCCTGGTTAGTACTTGGATGGGAGACCGCTTGTGAATACCGGGTGCTGTAGACATCATTTATTTTTTTTCTAGAAAATTAATTTTACCAATAGTAGCGCATCCATAGCTCTCATAATATTTTCCTAATGCAGGCGTCACTTTAATGCCTGGACCCACCTCCTTAGAGGTCGCCAAATAACGTCGAAGTCTAAGGTTAATAAATTTGCTGTTGTAGTGAAATCCTAACGTTCTTTTTTATCTTGAGTGAGTGAAGCTTTACCTATAAATTTGATGAAAGGTATAAAGCTTTGACGAGTAATTTGTGTTTTCTGGTGATGGGAGATCGAATACATAGCTATTAAAGTTGATGAATGGTGTGAAGCTTTGACGAGTAATTTGTGTTTTATGGTGATGTGACATCGAATCCACTATTATTATACATGATTATATCATTATTATAATAATGATAGTGATAATAATAACAATAATAATAATAATAATAATAATAATAATAATAATAATAATAATAATAATAATAAAAATAATAATAATAATAAGTAATATGTGTGTTGGGTAATCGAGGACACTAAATATAGAGGAAATAC
>NW_022742396.1:0-907 GCF_011630105.1 Anneissia japonica | reverse complement strand
AGTATACATAGAGCCCTCTTCCATTAAAATATTAATTTAATTGTTTTCCTCATTAAGAGTGACAGTTATTGTGACCACCACCAAGGTCCCATGGACCTGTCACGTCATTGTTTAACTTTTAGTTTAATTAAAAGTATTTTGATGTTATAATTAGACAAAACGGATTAGTATAGATGTATAATTACTATACTGTAGGCCTACTGTGTTTTAGTTATACAGTTAAAGCCCTTTGCTTTTTAGGCCAAAGGCCAAGAGAAGGGATGTTGAAGAACGTTTTAGGCAAAAAGCACAGTTATTTTGTGCATAGGCTACTGTATGCATTACGACAGTGACCCATTCGAATACCAGTGAATAGTTTTATTGCGATTTAACTTTACATTTTATACTTCCGTTGCTTTTAATTGTTATATCCATGGTGGACTATCGTCCTATTTTAATATTTTTACTATCATTTTAATAATTTGTAACTTGTAATACAGTAGTACCGTATGCTGTGATAGGACTTATTTAACTTAAAATGTTTATAGATATAAGAAAGTAAACGTTCAATTATACGAATATTCCAAGGAATATTTAGGCTAAGTAAAGTATATTGAAGTGATGTAACATTAGCGTTTCAATATGTTTAAATAAGATACTCACTTAATTACTATTATTACATAGCATTGCTATTAATTTGTGTTATGATTTTATGATTTTGAAACATTTTCAAATATGAATAGATTCATATTATGTTCACCCGTTAATTTTGATTGCACCATGAATTGGATTACAATATTATCAATGCATTAGTTTGTGCTAAGTGTTATACATGCATATATTCTGATTTTAGATTTCTAGGTTGATGATTGAATAAATTTCCGGAGTAAATATAAATTTATTTGGAGACCGTAGTATTCATTTGATT
>NW_022742395.1:0-562 GCF_011630105.1 Anneissia japonica | reverse complement strand
CGTTCATAAATTCGTTCATGTCCGTCTAATGTGTTTGTTGTTTTATTTGTTTAAATCATACCCATCTTATGCGTTTGTAATTTATCTGTTCGAATCACGTCTTATACGTTCGTTCGTGTATTGCGGACTCGCGATCAAAGGCTGGCAGCAGTGCGGCGGCTGGTTTACAATGCTAAAACCCTGGAGCGTGCATAGCCAATCAGCGCAAAGCATAAATCCATCTGCGCAACAAGCACATGGTTAAACCATGGAGGTATTATTGAGAAGGAGATCACTCGGCAACAGATCCCTTTGACGCATCAAACCTATGTGTTACCCGCTTTTGGATCGCGCGCGGGCGTATTACCCTATAATTCACATTCTTTCGTTAGCATCAACTTGGCAACGACATGCATTTATACGCTTCCAGCAGAGCAGTTGTGCAATAAAACGTTTGATTTTAACCCATTTAATATCTTTATAATGAACAATGTTCCCCTGATTAGATTTTTCGGGCGTTTGGTATGTTATTATTTGTATATTTCAGGAACGGATTCCGTAAAATATTTATGTTAAAATTACT
>NW_022742394.1:0-632 GCF_011630105.1 Anneissia japonica | reverse complement strand
TCTTACCTCAGCCCCAACCATGGTGGTATAGATCCTCCATCTGCTAAAGTACCCAGTGGCGAAACCAAGGTGACCCAGCCGGCCTGCCCCCACCGTTAAATTGTTCATACAAAAATAGTGATATAAAGATAATTATATTCAAATTTTATGTCTGGAAGTGCAATTTCCATCCATCACAATTTTCTTACCTCAGCCCCAACCTTATTGGGGCTGAGGTAGTATAGATTTTCTATCTGAAAGTACCCTTCCGGGGCCCTTCTATTTCGTATTCCTGGATCCGCCACTGGAAATTACAACAAATATGAAGTCATATTACAGTAGCTTGATGCCTATAAAATAACTAAAACAGGGGGATTCGGTCCGGCCCACTCTGTCTCTTATACACATAAGGCTAATTCAAGTTAGATGGCTTAAACCAGCCAGATTCCTAACAGTTATAAGTCCTTGGAATAATGACATAATCAACTTGACCCTTAGTGTAGTATCAAAATTAGCATCAAAAACATCACAAACATACCCAGCTTTGAAAGTGAAGAGCTCAGATAGATGGTATTTGTTTACATTTGCAATGAAAGTTGTTACATAATTTAAAAAAATCTTGTTATTGCCATGCCCATAAATCCCATACATGG
>NW_022742393.1:0-610 GCF_011630105.1 Anneissia japonica | reverse complement strand
GAGCGGTCTGCGTGTGATCGAACGTCAGATTAAATTTCTGGTATCGACACTCTACCTAGAAGGTCAAGAGTTGGTCTATATGTATCCACTAGAAGAATTGCATTTAGAATTTCAACAGATATCGGAGTCGTGCATCGACCTCGTTGACAAATTTGTAACGAAAGGAATGGCAGAAGTCGACGTCGCCGGTTGGAAGTGTTCCACGAACGTAACCGACGACGAATTCGATGCGATGATTTGCACCGATCTAACGATTGCCGATCGAAATCTCCACCGTTACGCCTTAAACATGGTGTCTGTTGCGGATAAGGACTCCGAGTTAGATTATGTGGCCGTGTTACTCGAACACTCGAAGGTCTTTACAGTTCTGCTGCACGAACTGCAAACGCACACCCGAACACCCAGTACACCCGCGCAGACCGAGCCGTGCCGTAAAGAAGCGGTGATTGACCTTGCCACTTGCAAGCAGTTTCACTCTCGTCTCGCAAACGTTAAATTAATTTTAGCCGGAATTCAGGGTCTGTTCTGGAGTGATTGCAAGTTTTCCCGACTGCAGATGATAAAGTACGAGCTGAATGCCCAAGTCATGCTACTCGAAAGCCATTTCTCG
>NW_022742392.1:0-65 GCF_011630105.1 Anneissia japonica | reverse complement strand
ATATATATAGCGTTCAGCTACCCCTCTGAACCCCATCTTATCGGACGGAGACACCTCCTCCCGAA
>NW_022742391.1:0-754 GCF_011630105.1 Anneissia japonica | reverse complement strand
TGCATGAAAGCACTGCAAAAGTGTACATCCATATAATTTGCAAAGAAGTCCCCCACTAGGAATATAATAGGAAAACTATCGCCAGTGATATACAATATTTGTATTTCTGAGTAAAGTTTTTGGGGCAAAAACAATTGATGGCTCAGGAAAAAAAATGAATGTTTACACAGAGTACATTGTTTTGTTCAGTATTTTAAAACCAAACTAAATCAAATCAATGGTTAACCAGAGGTTTATAGTGACAGAGGTGTACACAATTATTTTAACTTGAAATATTTTAAAAGCAATATACAGAAGAACAACAATGCATGCTGTGAGAAACATTGAGTCTCAATGATGAAGGCTGAAATAATGCAAATCTACTAAAAATGTGTTATTAAATCCCACAGTTGTAATAATTTATCTGATAATCTGTTGAAGACACTATGAACACACATACTATTACTATGTCATGTCCTACCTTAACTGGAACAGGCACAGATGGCAATATAGGTGTAGAGGATGTACCTGGTTTGCTGCGACTTTCCTTTTTAGGGGCGTGTACCAGTGGAGGTACAGGTGTTGACTTTCCTGCTGATGCTTGTACTGGTTCAGCGGCCTCTGCTTGGCTTCTCATTTGTTTCAATTTCTCGGCCACTTTACTTTCTAATGCATTATCAAGTATATCCTTGATCCGTTCACATTCTATGAAAGATAAAGAAATTCATCAAAGCTTGAGTCACAACAAATGAGAATAGGATTTTAAAGTTAAATT
>NW_022742390.1:0-690 GCF_011630105.1 Anneissia japonica | reverse complement strand
ACTTTGAGTATGTTATAGCTGAGACAATTCTCTTTCATATATTTGGCAACTTTTTACATTTTGATAACGTCATCATGGTCAAAAAAATTGTTTTTTCTGACCCCCTTATTTCTCTTTCTTTAAAACATTGATGAGCCCATATCATCTTAACCATTCGTCATTTCTAAATCATATTAAGTGAGCATAATCTTCAGGTCAAGGTTGAATGTCATGTTCCTTAATTTTTTGTTCGCGCGATTTAACGTGTTCGTACGCGTGCGTCAACTTTTATATATGCATAAAACCATGAATATTTTTAATCAGTTATAGCTCCTTAGGATGAAAGGTGACCCCCAATTCATATTACATATTCTGAAAGCACATGAGTTGTAGATACGATTTTTTACTTCATAATGGCTGATCGGACACTGTGACGTCATCATATTGCCATTTAAATTTAAAAACTGAATTTTTATTTATGATGCTATTATGTTTATACTCGTTTGAACGTATCTCGCTTATTCTTGATTGATTGTCTCCCACCTGTGACTATGTTATAGCTAACTCAATTCTCTTTAAGACGTGTCTCTTTATTTTTCATTTTGATCACGTCATCATGGTAAAAAAGAATTAATTTTTGGAGCCCTTTATCTCTCATTCTTAAAAGATGTACACAAATAGAACAGAGTGAGGGCGGCAGACTGTATTTCG
>NW_022742389.1:0-754 GCF_011630105.1 Anneissia japonica | reverse complement strand
TAACATTGTCACTTTTTGCACAAAAGTGCTTATCTCGCCTAGTTGAGCACTTAGTGCAAATTTTTTACTTTTCGCCATATTTCGAGAACTTTTCCGAAAAACTTCAAACTTTCAATGGAATAGTGTTTGTTTCAGCCTATCTCACTTTGCCTTACCCCAACCCTAACCCTAACCCTAACCCTAACTCTAACCCTAACCCTAACCCTAACTGTTTCGATGAGAAACTATATTGTTGAGGGCGTAAATTTTCTATCACCAATCGTGACGTAGAGGGCGTAAATAGTGTGGGTAATTCAGATTTGACGATTATTTCGCTGTCACACGTTATGTTTTTATGCTAAAGTAATTGCTGGTTTTATCTGTTAAAACCATTTCTGAAGTTCGATATCATGCTGTATGTGATATGTAAGTATTTAAGAACCATTTTGATACCTTAGAGTAGTTGTCAATACTGTAAATCGTATTTTAATCACATTTTGCTTAGTACGAGTTGCATGCCTGTCACACATGTGTAATGATAGCGGCGCTTAGTCGGTCCTGCTTGGACTTTATGGTTGATAGCTAGCCTAGCTTAATTTGAACTGTCGTAATACTTCTACTCTGATTTTATTGTTTGTGCTACGAGAGTTATACGTTTATGTAAGATGTATATTACATGAATATCATAAATTATAATCTATACCATATAGTTTTATAATATAATGGTTAATGTAGGAACTATTTTATGTTGCATCTGATATTCCTTTGTTTTCTG
>NW_022742388.1:0-820 GCF_011630105.1 Anneissia japonica | reverse complement strand
TTGACTGGTCCAGATATACAAAAGCTATGCTGACAAAATTTCCTTTCATGAGTGATGAGATTGTCCAAAAAAAACAGAGCACAGTTGTCACATGAATTGTCAAGAATGAATCTATTACATAAGATCTGTTGCATTAATGAGGATGGACTTATCAGGTATCTTCCATAAAAATTTATAAATAATTCTTCCAACACAAAGTTTATTTCATCATCTTCTATAGCATAAAAAAAACCAAGGCAGTCTTCACAGCTTCATGGGAACTTGTCCCTAATCGCCCACACAGTGCAAGATGTTAGTTGGCATTTCCTGTAAGAAGAGAAGTACAATAAAAAGTTTGAACAGACTAGTTAAAAAAAAATCAGACTGACTATTCTTACACCATTCAAAAATAATTAGTATTGATATTACAATATCTTTATAAGGAATTGATCATTCTGGCACTAATCATCAATGATAATTTTTGTTGAAAATATATATATTCTAATTAACTAATTTCACTATGAAAAGCCCATATTCAAATGCATTGCACAGTGGTGTAACATAGCCACGACCTAACTATTTTGAATAGAATTTATTACTTCATTAATATAATACTTTTTTGTAATAAAATAAAAATTAGTTTAAAAATTACAAATGAAGACAATAACAATATATGTATAATAGACAATGCCCCTGTATTTTGTCCATCAAAAAATGGCTGGACATTTGACCCTCTACTAGTTTTTGATCCAGCATGGAACCAACAGGGCCACGCATAGGGCAGGTGGTTGTATTTCCGAGCAGAATGCCAAAAATTAGTCTTTGAACTAATCTGGATACT
>NW_022742387.1:0-653 GCF_011630105.1 Anneissia japonica | reverse complement strand
GTAAACAGGCTATAAGTGGTGTACAGTATAATATGATAATCATGGTATTTGTAATTATTTTTCAGAGTGATTTTGGGCCAGATAAGTCTCTCGCTGAGAAGGACTTGGTAGGGGTGATGAAGCTGCTGCCCACAATACAGCATCCATTCATTTATCCTGTGACGTATGCCTCTGCTAACGAAGCGGGAGGACTCGTCATACGAACATTCCACGCTACGGGCACATTACGAGATTTCATCTGCAAGGTAGTTTTATTCGTGTCGATCTCATCGTAGAGAGACCTATTGCGACAGAAAATTTCATTTGGTGTTTCATTTTTTTCAGACGCCAGGTTTGTCACGACAAAGTACGAAAAGCTGCAGCTGCAAATGAGGCCGCTAAAGAACTAGCTCAACGTGTCATCAATAGATTGATTACCAGTTTAATACTAGCAATTAGTATCGAATTGCAAAAGATGCGAATGTAATGAAAAAGAATGTACTACCGCGAGCCCTATTATAATTTGAATCTGATGCGAATACCGTTCTAAATTCAAACAAGCGTTCTTCACTAGTAGCACATGTTCGATACAAACAACTTTTACATTCATTTGTAGAATGCCCTCTAAATTGTTGTAGTAAGGAATGTCGGACCTCCTGCAGTTTTACTCTTTT
>NW_022742386.1:0-591 GCF_011630105.1 Anneissia japonica | reverse complement strand
ATAAACAGAGAGATATGGGTATTTACATTATTAATATGTCAGCAATTTCGCTTGACGAGTCCTATCATCCCATTAGCTTTAAAATATATAATGTTTAATATGTTCGTTAAAATTAAGCTTAGAGTCGATAATTATGCCAAGATCACAATGAGAATTTACATTGTCTAAAGTATGATTACAAATATTGTATGGAAATAAAATTTTGTTCTTTTTAATACAAATATTTAGAACTTTACATTTACTTAAACTAAGTTCCATATGCCAAGTATTGCACCATGAATTAAGTTTATGTAGATTATCTTGAAAAAGGCGTGAATCGTGCATATGAGATATTAATCTAATCAATTTCAAATCATCAGCATATAGTAAACAATGGGAATTGAAATTCGAAGGCAAGTCGTTTATGAAAAGGGTAAAAAATAAAGGTCCCAATTGTTCCCTGCGGGACACCTGGTCTCACAGGGAGCCAGTCTGATGTACTGCCATCAATTGAGACCCTTTGTTTTCGATTGTATAAGTAATTGCACAAAAGCTTTAAAACATTACCAGTAAAACAAATTTAGAAAGTTTATAAATGAGGAGTTTATTGTT
>NW_022742385.1:428-1103 GCF_011630105.1 Anneissia japonica | reverse complement strand
TGATATGAACATATAGTACCTGTATGATTTTTAAGGTATGAGAGTGCAATTTCCGGGCACTTAGAAGTCCATATTCTCAAAATGTTTGCACCTCAGCCCCAACTATGTGGGCCCGAGGTCGTGTGGACTCTCACGCACCCCTACTTTAGAATTTGGGGGAAAATGTAAAAAGTCTACAATACCGGGTATTCCCAGGCGGTCACCCATCAAAGTACTAACCGGGTCCGACGTTGCTTAAATTCGGTGATCGGACGAGAACCGGTGTTTTCAACGTAGTATGGCCGTAGACATTTGAGTGGTAATTCCACTCTTAGTTAATCTCGGCATATAGCATAATTATCCAATCCTGAAGCTCTGTGATTGATGACGTTTCATATAAACGCGCGCTTGTCTGGTGGGGATTTCCTCTAATTCCACTGACCACTCTCCTGTGCGAGTACATTTTTTACAAACACCGGTGTTGAACAATAAACCAACCATTTTAATACCGTACGGCATTAACTAGGATGCTTTAGACAGAAGAAGACTGCCGTTTTGTTCAAACGATCCTCGAACCTAACACCAGCGAATTAATTGCGTATTGTTGATATGAACATATACTTGTATGATTTTTAAGGTATGAGAGTGCAATTTCCGGGCACTTAGAGGTCCATATTCTCAAAATGTTTGCACCTC
>NW_022742385.1:0-334 GCF_011630105.1 Anneissia japonica | reverse complement strand
TATTCCCAGGCGGTCACCCATCCAAGTACTAACCGGGCCCGACGTTGCTTAAATTCGGTGATCGGACGAGAACCGGTGTTTTCAACGTAGTATGGCCGTAGACATGTGAGTGGTATTTCCACTCATAATTAATCTCGGCATATAGCATAATTATCCAATCATAAAGCTCTATGATTGATGACGTTTCATATCAACGAGCGCTTGTCTGGCGGGGATTTCCTCTGACTCCCCTGACCACTCTGCTGCGCGAGTACATTTTTTAGAAACATTGGTGTTGAACAATAAACCAACCATTTTAATACCGTACGGCATTAACTAGGATGCTTTAGACAGA
>NW_022742384.1:0-4565 GCF_011630105.1 Anneissia japonica | reverse complement strand
CAGTTTGTGTTGCTTTATAATTGGATGAACTGGAGCGAGCCAACATACAATGACGAGTTATACCCACTTTGGGGACGTGTCATTGGCTGGGTAATCATTGGACTCACACTCATTTTTATTCCTTTGGTTATGATTTACGAATTTCTGAGAGCAAGTGGAAGCGTTGCTGACGTAAGTAAAATATTAAAATCCACACGCATCTATAGGCCTTATGGTCATGCGTGATACAAACACACTTCCATGCAGCAACCTTATGTTGCTATAGGATTATTTGCATAAACTTTCTGTAATACATTGATATTAGGTAGATTTCGATTTGCGACCATAGTAATTTGGTAATATAATAATATAAGAGACAGTGAGAGATGAGTAATCCGTTCCAGGGTCACGGCTACTGTACTAGATACTTGATGCGAAAAACAATTTTTATTATCCATGTTTAATCTGTTATGGTATTGATTGCTAAATTCAAATGATTTGACAAGTCCACCAAAGACTGGGACGCACTACCTCAAAGTATTAAATGTAAACCGTCAATATATTCATTTAAGGTTACTGTAGAAATACATCTTGCCAATGAAACAATCAATAAGTAATTGATTATCAGCAGTTGTTTTAGTTCATATACTGTCCATGTTTTTTGCAATGAAATATTTTCTGTATCGCTTTATGTTATCAAATATGTTTTGTTCTGGGACCCCATTGGAAATAAGTTTTTTTAAAGACTTTCATGGGCTATCATGGCATCTGTCGTTTTTAATGTTTTAACTGTTTCTACCACATTTTGTATATATATATATATATATATTGTAATTGGTTTTTTTTATGTGATGCCGAATAAATTTGAATTGAATTGATTTGTAGATCTAATATTCTTGCACTTATTTTTTTTTCTTTAGCGTTGGAGGGCAATGAGCAGGCCCAGAGCTGATTGGGGACCACAGATGGAGGCAAACCGAGCACAGGCCTGGCAGATGCACGAATACTACAACACTACGATGGGAGGCAAACGAGAGGCTCCCGATACCTCTCGCAACTAAAACCACATGTCATTTTAGACTACCCATTATTTTTGCAGTTTATTAAAACGTACAATTTATAATGTAACTAGGCTGGTATACTTGCATTGTATTCAGTTTTTGCATTCCGTTTGATAAAAATGGTTGGTTTCCGGTCAGGTTACTCAGTGTTATCAATCTACAGTGTATGATTACGACTTTTATTACTTAAGAATGGGCTATTTCCTCAAATAGCCTACAATTATTTAATGATTTCCCACCTATACTTATTGACCGAAATTTGAGAGGATATCAGTCTGTTTTTTTTTTTCTTTTTTGCAATTGGTCATTCTTTACCTCATATTATTATTCTATTATTAGTGGAACTCTAAATTATATTAGAAATTAGAAAATACACCCAAATAATGAAACTCTAAATTATATTAGAAATTAGAACGTACACTCAAATCCTTTATAAACTGAGAGTCAGAAACAGGCGAAAAATTTTCCTCAACTACACAGTTGACTAACCTGAAGTTTACTACTAAAGGCTTGAATGTTACAAATATAGTTAATTAATACTGTAGATAGGCACCGGTGAGATAGGCCCACATGTTATGTGTAGTCAATTTATTGTAAATCGGTAAGCTTTGTATATGGTTGTTTGTTAGTTCGACTGACAAACTACCATATACAAAGCTTACCGGCATTTGAGCAAATCGTACATATTACAAAACCATTTTTATTAACCCTCTTATTTAAAACTTCAAGTTGTTATATATTTTCAACATTTTTTCACTTGTAAATAATGTTTAGTATGTAATTAACACATTGCTAGTTTTGCCAATTATGTTTGGTGTCGAATACACTTGTTTCTGCGCATATGACCCTCGTAATACGGTATAAATGCATAACCTTTAACCTTTGTATCGTTTTTCGTTATAGTATTTGTTAAAAGCATGCAGTCCTTTAAACTATAATCATAAATTAATATGACAGAAGTTGTTTATATATTTTTAAACATTTTAAAACTCAGTAGTTCATATATTTTAAACATTTTCTCACTTGTAAATAATGTTTAGTATATAATTAATACATTCCCAGTTTGGTGTGGAATACACTTGTTTGGTCTCGCAAACAAATAATACCCTATTTTGAATGGACCGCTCAGGTAGTCTATAGACTATCGGAGCGGTCAATCTTAAGTTAACGTGGTAGGTTTCAGGAGGACATTAGTTTCCTTAGCGATCCTGAGGCAACTTGACAAATGAAACGCAACTGCAAAACTTTTATCAGGCCAAAAAAAAAAATTGTTGTGTTGCCATTAATTGAGATCATCGGTCGGTCGGGTTTTTTTTTTGAGTGATAACTGATATAGGGTGTGCCTCAAACTGCAGTCCCCATTATGCAGACCTTAGGCCTAAGGGCTCGTAGCCCGGCTCGTAGCTCGTAGGCACCACAATAACGATGGCAAGCTTGCCAAACAAAAAAATATTCAGAGTAATTATGGATTATACTAACCTATTGTATATTGAAATAAATTTTAACAAAAATAAATCATTACTATCAACACTGCAGTACCTGCTGCTTACTTAGACTCGAATTCAAACCTGGCCATCAGGCGCAAGCTCGGTGGTCTAGAGGTATGATGCCAGGCTAGTGATCTGGAGATTGTGGGTTCGAGTCCCACCCGAGAACAACTTGCGATTTTTTCGCAATTGTTTTCAAACGTACTGAGTATTCAGTACGGTACATGTCCACGTCAGTTAAGGCAAAATCACACCTATACATGCTTCTCCTGACGCAAATCCAGTTATTGTCTATCCCATAACGACAATAACAATTACTATCAACACTGCAGTACCCGCTGCTTACGTACTTGGACTCAAATTCAACTCTGGCCATCAGGCGCAAGCTCGATGGTCTAGAGGTAATGACGCCATGCTAGTGATTTGGAGATCGTGGGTTCGGGTCCCACCCGAGAACAACTTGCGATTTTTTCGCAATTGTACGTACTGAGTATTCAGTACATTTCCACGTCAGGTAGGGCAAAATTACACATATACTTTCTTTCTTTCCCTATTCAGGGAATTTATTCAAGTACCGTACATGGGCCGTTGACCCTAATACTAAACATAATTTATTGCAACATAATACATTTGTTTCTTTTTTCAAACGCAAAGTAGACGTATTTTGCTAAAATATTAATATATTTTGTATTCGAAAATAATAGACAGAGCTTGTGAATAGACGGATATAAGTAAAACATTTTTTAATATATTTGCTCCTTAAATCAGCATAATATGGGAATTGTAAAATAAAGTGAAATTCATCTTCAATAATATTGTTATTACATATCTTGCAGATTCTTTTGTCACCTCCCCTTTTCAATCTCAAGTTCCAGTATGCCTAACCTTAACTTTGTCAATAACCGTCTGTGTTTTAAATTACTAACATTCGTATAATGATAGCTTAAGCTTATTTCTTTTTTATACAGAGTGAATAACCTTAGTCTAGAATATAAACTAAATTTCTCAATACACTTTTGTTTTTCAATATCACAAAGACGCAACTTAAATTCATTCAGAAAAGAGGTTTTGTCGTATACAAACTGTTGAAACCAAATGTAACCAAATCCATTAGAACAAAGTAATTGTTTAACCTGTAGTGCCCAACAGTTCTCGTTTCTACTAACTTTTCTCAACTGAAACTCATAGCATTTAAATACAAATCTATCATGATTTAATGAAATAATGTGTAACCAAAATCTAATAACGGTCATTAAACAATTTATTTTAAGCGGTAGTCTCCCCATTTCCGAGATAACAGCGACATTTGGTGCATTATTTCCAACTTCTGATAAATATTTACAAAAATTTTATATGGGTTTTTTTCAATATTGGAATTATCGAACAATCCCCAAATTTCGCTTCCGTAAATTAAAATGGGGAGGATTTTGGCGTCAAAAAGAAAGTTCCATGTACTGATTGGTATGAATGTTAAGTTACGGTGAATAAATGATTTTAAACAAAATAAACCTTGATTTGCTTTTTGACAGTTGTGTTCAATAGCAGTGTTCCATGATCCATTTGAATTAAAGATAACACCTATATAATTGTATGAGGTTTTGAATTTGTAATTGATGATTCTTGTAATACCATTTTTCAATTTTTCTGAGTCTTCCTCCTTTTTTTAATACAACAGTAATTTTACTAGCCACACCATTAGGTAAAGTAAAACAAGTTCTCGTAATCTCGAAAGCTCGGATGAGGGCAGTTATATAATAGAGGCAGTAGCGTATTTTGGCCCTAACGGCCACCCATACAAAAAAGATTATTAATCAATCAGCCGAGTTTTCCAGAACTCATCGGAACTAAAAGTATGTTTAGCCTCACCACCCCACCTGAATTTTCCAGAAAAAAATTGAGGCGGGATTTTTTTTTTTTTAAATTTAAAAACCAAGAATATTGTCCAGGAAACTTGTTAAGATGATTATTAAACATATGCAATGGTGGCTCTAATATCTTTATTTTCCCCCTACAACACATAGGCCTAGGCCTAATTTAT
>NW_022742383.1:0-754 GCF_011630105.1 Anneissia japonica | reverse complement strand
TTTGCGTAAAATGGGTCAACTTTTAAGAAAATGAGTCCACATTATTTGAATTTACTCGTAAATTGGGTCCACGCTGATATTGTCCCGCACTGTTTGAAAATCCTGGCTACGGCATTGATACCGTGTTAGTAGTGTAACAAACACACAAACTATATCAGTATTCTACATTTCTCTCAATGGTATGTTTTAATATACACTTTTTTTTTTTATATGAACACATTTTATAAGAACACTGAGACTGAAATTACTTAAAAAGTAAAAATAAAATAAGAACAAATTATATTATATTTACAAACAAATATAAATGGATGTACGTTTTCATTTAAAGCACTTTATTATAAATGGTCCATGTAACGCCATCATTAAAACGACGCCAACAACTCCTAATGATTAACCCATCGAACGTACATATTTTCCCAAGGCCTTTTTACCACCAATTCTGCAAACATTGTTAAATAAAGACAGCCTACTGAATGTGACAAATATATCAACGAGAAACTTCTCTAACATTAATTGAAATATTGAATTGCTCATATGAAATGATCAAATAATTTCCAATTCAAATGAGAAACATATAGTACCGTGGTTTTGCCAGCCAAGTATAGTCTAGTCATATACAAAGGTATGAGAACGGTTATTTACGAGGAAACGATATTCTCCATTTTATTCTGACTTTCCATCGAAAGTTTAATATAAAAATTGAGCAATACATTACAAAAATATTATTGTTCAAGTTCATTACTCAACACTGATA
>NW_022742382.1:0-892 GCF_011630105.1 Anneissia japonica | reverse complement strand
AAAATGTAATATAGTTTATAAATAGGTAAAGGTCTATTTATATAGAGCATAATTACACTTAACAAGATTGTTATATTCATTATTAATGTTGTGTAAGGGGCAAGTGTTATGTTTAGCACGTGATTTTCAATATATATCATAAGCACAAAACATGCATTTACACAGACATATAAATGTTAATGTGGCTTATAAATGTACAATGGTTTGTATGTACATGGGACTAATGACTAATGCTCCACCTGAATTACGAGGTTTGGAGAAGGAAGCTATCAGGAAATAGATCCGCCATTGTTGGAAACGTTTGTTCTGTTTTCTAAAATTTTCCAAAACACCACGTTAATATGAACACAAAAAATACAAATAATTGCAAGCGCACACTTTTCTATTCATATATGCAGAAGTAGATCCGACACTGTTGAAACGTTTGTTCTGTTCTCTAGAATTTTTCAAAACGCCATGAAGCACATTATCATCTAGAATCTAGATTTCGGCCTGGTAAACTTATTGGTTCATATAACAAAGTACATGATTTTATTTGAAAAAAAATCTTATTACCATAAATAACATTTACTAGATTTAGTAAATAATTTACATCATATTCCTAAAATTGGTATGTGTCTGTGTCTAATTAGCAAAGAGACTAAGAGTAACGGGCTATTGCCTAATGATTGTGAGAATATTTTGTGGCAGTTGTTCAACGAAACACATAGTACCACGAATTGGCAGTTCGTTTTTATTTTGTTACGTGAATTATGATTCTGTGCGCTTAAGACAGTTAAATGATCTTGAATTTAAGGTGTGTAAACTTGATATACACTTCCTGTAGCCCTACGACAGGTGTCCCAAGTTGGAAATTCCTGGAGATCTGTTTAAGTGAGCTTTTTAAACACAT
>NW_022742381.1:0-947 GCF_011630105.1 Anneissia japonica | reverse complement strand
GCTGACCTTTTAAAAATAGTTTTAACATCAGCATCATTCTAAAGAATTTTTTTATTAGGCCGATAAAATGTTGTAATACCTACTAGCAGGCCTATATACAAACAATCTAATTGATGACCTTAGGCTGAATGATATTTATATTCCTACCGTAAGGCATATTTATTATCATCAATATCACCATCACATGGGTGCAGTCGGAGTGAGCACCCGATACACCAGCTGTCTCGCTCTACAGAGTCAAAACTCCTGGAAGTTTTGGCTCTGTAGAACGTGACAGTGGCGTCCCATAGAACATGTTAACACTGTCTCTGCTCTTTACCCATTCAACACTGGAATATTGTGATTTCAACACCATGGCCTCTCTACAACGTGGTGCAGTTCCCCGTGTTGCCAGAAAATATCCAGTGTAATTCCCCTGCCTTAAACAAAATTTATGGTGCAATAAACATTTCCAAATAATATAAAACAATGAAAAATTTATAAACTCTTAATTGTTACGATTCTGATGAAATTTTAAAGTAAATCTATGCTATGTATCACAATATTAATAGGGGTTGAATTTTTTGGTCAACCTGGCAATGGTTGTATTTTACATGCCGCCCGGCCGCGATTTTTTTTTCCGTACGAAACATTTGCATGAAAATTCACTCGGGCCATCTCGGATTGACTCGAGTGAGTACGATACGAGGAACAAGAGCAGACACTTCGCAATGTCGTGACGCTCGAGTTTTACTATTATTGCTCTTTCTAGGTTTACCTACGGTAGGCCTATGTGATGTAGACTTATGTGATGTACGTCACTGTGTAGCTAACTGTGACCTTCTTGGATGTTATTAAATGTTAGTATATTATCTACAACAACAGCAGCAACGTAGTACCTCTAGTTATAAAGTGTAGATAGGTAAAGTTATACCAAAGGCTACAGAGAAAGAGGATAAACTATAGGC
>NW_022742380.1:0-611 GCF_011630105.1 Anneissia japonica | reverse complement strand
ACACGGCCTAAAATATTGGCCGATTAGATCACAAAAAGAAATGTTTACATTTATGCTACATCTTTCTGTCGTCGTTAGGCATTTTAATATATATTTTATATCAAATTCAAAATTAATCATGGATCAAGTAATTAAAATTGCTATTATTAATCGAAATTCCGTCATTCTACGTTGCCTAGAAATGGTAAAATTTAATTTTTAAATTAAAATTTTGATCAAATTTGGCGATAGAGGGCGGGCTTTTTATACTATTTAACAGGCCACCATTTTGTTTTTACTAGTCAGATTTGTATTTTTTTAACATTTTCCGATTCTAGATATTATTTCTTAAATTATATTTTAAAAAATTGTTACGATTAAGCTATCTGTTTTACGAAACATATTTTGTTGCTTAATTTTTTAAATCTTAATGTAGAACATACTACACCATCTTCGTTTTCGTAATAATCAAAACACTTATTTCGACAACGGATGGCTCGATCGTACAAAAACTGACATAATAAATAAGAATATATTATCAAGATTTGGAAAAAATTTAAAAAAAAAACAAATCTGACTAGTAAAAACAAAATGGTGGCATGTTAAATAGTATAAAAGCCCGCCCTCTGTCG
>NW_022742379.1:0-1215 GCF_011630105.1 Anneissia japonica | reverse complement strand
ATTCCATCAACCTAAAAAAAAATTGGCCACGTGAGAAAAGCAGGCTGGCCAGCCGCCCACGGCTGGCCAGCCAATCTCTTTTCATCGTTAACTCTACCTTCCAATGCTAGGCCACAAATCGACTAAATCGGTGGACGACCTTCGAGGAGCCGGCGGCCGGGAGCGCAGATTGTCTGAGCGCGCCCGCGTCGCAGAGCCTGTGAGGCGTCACTAACCGAGCCGAAACGTAGGCGCCAAGCCACCAGGCCCAACACCACAGCGCAACCACCATCAAGCACCTCGCCGGGCGCCCATCGGGTTGGCCAAGGGAGACTCGCCGCTAACTACGTCTGTTTTTAATCGTCGCTCTTCACAGACACACTCCCCCATATATATATATAGCTACGAAGCTCATTCCTTGGTGATCGCAAATAAGCGTCCCCTTTTTCGGACTTTGCCACCGGCTCGAGTTTGCCCAAGACTCAGGCCCTATTTCCATCAGCAATGGAAGGCGTTGATGTTTGAAAGCCTGTCAGACCACTTCCTGGTCGCGGGCCAACATTTCACCCCACTCCCACCGTCGGCCTAGCAAAGCCTGGCCTGGCCTGGCCTAGCCTAGCCTAGCCTAGCCTAGCCTAGCCTAGCCCGGCCCAGCCCAGCCCAGCCCAGTCCAGCCCAGCCTAGCCTAGCCTAGCCCAAGCCAAGGCTAAGTCCCGACTAGCCTGGCCAGGCTTATCCTAGCCTAGCCTGAGCTCATTCCTTCATGGTGAACGCAAATAAACGTCCCTTTTTTTTGACTTTGTCACCGGCTCGAGTTTTCAAAAAACAAAAGGCCCGATATCGATCACCGATGGAAGGGGTCGATTTTTAACGGCACCCCCCAACCCCTGGGCCCCTCAAGACAATCGCCTCGGCCAAGCCTAGACGTGCCCGTCCAGACCAAGCCCAGCCTAGCCTAGCCTAGCCTAGCCTAGCTTAGGTAGCCTAGCCCAGCCCAGCCAAGCCCAGCCCAGCCCAGCCCAGCCTAGCCTAGCCTAGCCTAGCCTAACCTAGCCTAGCCTATCCTAGCCTAGCCTAGCCTAGCCTAGCCTGGCTAGCCCAGCCCAGCCCAGCCTAGCCTAGGCCTAGCCTAGCCTAGCCTAGCATAGCCTACCCCGACCATGGTCTGGCAAAGGCTAAGCCCCGACTAGCCTGGCCAGGCTTAGCCTGAGCTGAGCTCATTCCTTCATGGTGAAC
>NW_022742378.1:0-561 GCF_011630105.1 Anneissia japonica | reverse complement strand
GTTTCATTGTTGAGTTTGATATGAAACCAAAACAAATTAAAACGAGCGTAGACAGCAATGTTAGCTATTTTATTGTACTTTATAAAAGGATATAAATATAGTACTGTAAAATATTCATTTTGTGCATAAGGTGTCTATATAGTTAATACTATTAAGTTTGTATCAACCAACCAAAGCACTGGAACCATGTCATGCAACCTATTCCGTGTACACCAAGTTCTTCCCTTATAATTGTTATGTTGTGTAATAATAAACTATAGTTTTAAATTGTTAAATTTGTACATAAGGTATGCAGCTGTATATAGTTGTAGATGATAAAATAAATGTGAACTGGCTTGTTATACAATACCTTGTACTGCTGTAAATATGTGTATGAGAGGTGAAGGTGAACTCTGCCTGTATAAATCAGATATTTATCTTCGTATTTTCTCCTTATTAGATGTATGCCGAATCGTTGGTTTTGGTATGAACGGGCTACTTTGAAAGCAAAGGTGAGGAAAAAAGCTTCCTAAATTATGCCAGAGAGTTTCTACTAGTATTCATAGATTAAGTGAGTGCGAC
>NW_022742377.1:0-669 GCF_011630105.1 Anneissia japonica | reverse complement strand
TGTAATAAAATACCTCAGACGGGATTCGAACCTGCGAACTCTCGCTGTCAAGGCGAGCGTCATAAGCATTAGACCACAGAGACTTCATGGTTGATCAGATTCAAATAACCTTCAGGTACACTCTATATAGCGTACTGCTAGAAATAAACAGTAGAATACGATACAAATCAAGATAGCCGTTAACACTGTTAAATTATATAAATCATCAAAGAAAGGTAAACGCAGTGTTCAAATAACGGACATATGGTACATCGCACAGTGTATTTATTTATTTATAGGACAACATTCGTTCAGAGCTGTGCTACACTATGCACCATTTGTCCTTTGTTTGAACACTGTTTAACTTTCTTTGATTAAATAGGTTTGGAAACAATATAAGCAAATAGATAAATAAATAATCGTATTAAGCATAGCCCTGCAACGTTAAGTTTATTGTTTTAAGTTGAATTAAAAAATGTGTTTCTGGTGGGACGTGGGTGATACTTTACTCTAAAAAGTGGTAAACCAACATTTTCAGAAGGAAGAAAGCAAGGACGTACCCCCTCCCCTCACACACATCGTCGATTTTGCCACAGTATCAGTAAGATTATCAGGTTTACCTTGATTAGATACCGTAGCATACCGTAACGTTATCGTTATGTTTGCGGCTGATGATGGAAGGATTTTATT
>NW_022742376.1:0-1295 GCF_011630105.1 Anneissia japonica | reverse complement strand
GTATCCAACTCCCAATCATTAATTGACATTACTCATAGTCTCCAAACAAGACAGCTAAATATTAAAACTTCTTAGACCGAGCATGTTTGCATATCGGCAAATGGTTCAGGTGAATTGCGTAATTACAAGTGTCTAGGAAATTACTTAGATGCATAGTGTAAATTTAGACATCGCAAGTCACTTACATTCAAATGAGCCACATATTTCAAGCAAATGCTGCGATCTTCCTATCAACACAATTGTAGGAAGCATCTTTCTCTATAATTCAGAGTTGTGGACATAGACTGTGGACATTAAATGCAGAACTGACTCTTTCCGATGACATTATGGAGTCAGAGATGCCTGAGATGGCTCAGTCAGTTCGGAGTTCCTGAGATAGCGATAGCAGAAAGTTTTCATTATGGCATCAAGGTCACCATGGTTAATCCATGAGATTATATGCAACTCAGCTTTCGAAAACATAATGAAAATCAATTTTATTTTTTCCTATTATTATATAGAGACATACTACTGTCATTAAAACTACTACTACTAATAATAATATTATCCATAATGAGAATTTAATCTTTTATTTCCAGAGTGAACAAAAGTTATCTGAGGTTTTAGAAGTTAATAGGAAGCTAAACCAGAAGCTCATAGATTCTGAAAATAGAGCTGCAAATGCTTCAAAAAAGGTGGTTATTTAAATAATTTGTATAAAATTTTAAAGTATAATTTGTTTTATTGGGTTAAAATATAGTAGCATGTCATTAGTTAATACTGTGTTATATTAATGTAACTGTTGAATTGTAATTTATTTCTTGCAATCTGACTTGTAGGTTCTGTTTACTGTAGGTTTCAGAGCATATGGCTCGTGAAAGAAGAATCCTACAAGAAAAGAAATACCTCCAAAGGGAGATAGATAAGTTTAAATTAGAATCTTCTAGAAATCCAAGGTAAGTATAACAACAAGAAAGTGAATTCAAATTTTAAAAATACTTTAAGTGAGGGCTAAGCAAGTTCAAACTAGAAACATCTAGAACAACTGCTCCTAATATTTATACTTTTAAAAGACTAATAAATAACTGACAAAATTAAATATTTTGAATAATGAACAAAAAAAAGAAAAAAGAAATGTCATTACATCACTTTTTTAGTCTTTTGTCTTTATAATGTTAATATGTTAATATTTTACATTTCTTTGCTGAATATGTATTCCTATATGTTTTTATGTGTTTTAATTTAAGTTTCATCATTTCTTTCTTATCTTCTTGCAAAAACGGCCTTGTGAAAAACACCAATATGGTGATACAAGT
>NW_022742375.1:0-2558 GCF_011630105.1 Anneissia japonica | reverse complement strand
ATACTTTATTATTATAATACAGGTATGTGTATATATATTATAATATACTAATAAATATAATATTAGAATTATTCCATTCCACGTATAGCTCGATTTGGACTTAGTTGACACAAAAATTAATACAAAACGAAAATATCTCTATCTCGATTTATTATAAAAGGAATATAGTAATTATAATTATCGACTGGATTAGTATTCATAAACACACACAACAGGAAGTAAAATAAACACATTTTAGGCCAAGTAAAACGAAATAGTAGTTTCTCATCCTAATATTTTGAAAAAAGGAGAATGAGGACACTTTTTTTTAACTCCGAGATGGCAAATCCAAGCAATTCCATTTTTCCAGACACATTGAAAGCAAATAAAAGAAGCACCAGATATGATTCAAACAATCGAGAGAGGAATTTTACTGATGTGAGTTAGCCACATTTTTGTACATTCGTTAAAAAAAAAAAAAAAAAAAAAAAAAATTAGTGAGGAATACAAAATGGCACGTGAAACTAGTGATTTTTTTTATTTGGCCTTAAGTACATCAGGTAGAGGTAGAAGTGATGTAATCACATTGATATAATGAGCCATTAAATTTCCCCACAGTGGGATGAATAAAGTATCCTTGCATCCTGGAGGAACAAATCTGGATCTGACTTTGAACACAATCATAATATATAGGTCGCAGATTCTTAATACCCCACTGCCATACCAAGTTGATAGCTTCAATACATAACAAGGTCAATCCATGTCGCAGATTCTTAATACTCCACTGCCATACCAAGTTGATAGCTTCAATACATAACAAGGTCAATCCATGTCGCAAATTCTTAATACCCCACTACCATACTCAGATGATAGCTTCATTACATAACAACAAGGTCAATCCATGTCCCAGAATCTTAATACCCCACTACCACCATACCAAGATGATAGCTTCAATTAAGGTCAATCCATTCACTTCATAACAACAAGGTCAATTCATGTTGCAGATCCTAAATACCCCACTTCCATATCAAGATGGTAAGTACATTAAATAATAGTTAAGTTAAATACCCTGTATGTTAGTACTGTATGTGGAAACCACACAATCACTGCTTAGAGACCTACCCGCATTTACTCATGAATAGTATGTATATTTCTGATACTTGAGTATAGCGAATTGGATTTCAAATGCCCTATAGGCTGTTTTAAGTTTGGTGAGCCAGGGCCAGCCAAACTAGAAATCAGCTTAAATTCATCTTAAGTCCAATTTTTGCTTAAGTCAAATTTATCAATATTGGTTAGCTTAAAATTAAAGAGTCAATTGTACGAATGCGCCATCTAAGACGATTTTAAGCTAAGATTTTGCTAAGATGCTTTGATAAATCAGCTTAAGGTATTTGCTTAGGGACATCTAAACTTTTTTGACTTGAGACATTTGCTAAGCTGAGATTGATAAATCCTGGGCCCTATCTCTGGTTCTAATACTGCCAAACTTCACTTGGTTTCTTTCTGAGCTTCAACAATTAAACTAGCCAGGCGTTTAATTCCCTGTCAAAAAAACACATAATTTGTGATTTAAAAATTACTGATAAAGAATGTCAAAGAGGTAATCTGGATTTAATAAAACAAAAACAATATGGATGAAGACTGGAGGCACAACTTACAAGGAAAAATGGACTTCAAGGTTATTGTTATTAAGATATTATTTACCATTACCATACCAAGATGATAGCTTCAATACATAACAAGGTCAATCCATGTCGCAGATTCTAAATACCCCACTACCATACTCAGATCATAGCTTCAATTAAGGTCAATCCATGTCGCAGATTCTTAATACCCCACTACCATACAAAGATGATAGCTTCAATTAAGGTCAATCCATGTCGCAGATTCTTAATACCCCACTACCATACCAAGATGATAGCTTCAATTAAGGTCAATCCAAGTGTCAGATTCTTAATACCCCACTACCGTAGCAGGATTATACCTCCAATACAGAACACTCACCTCATCCATCTGCTCATCTGTTGCTAGCGAGTAACATGCCCTTATATGGGATGATGGTTTTGATCGGTCCGGACAAAACGATATCCCCGGTACAAAGAGCACCTCCTTCTTTACAGCTTTCTCAGTTATAAGTTCGTAAGTATCATCTACACCAAGTAATTTGAACCAAATGAACATTCCACCGCGCGGAACACTCCACTCAGCTAAACCTGTAATCGATATAAATTAAATCAAAGAAAAATTTTAGTATTTTATTACCAATAAATACTTAATGCTAAAGAAGTGGGAATGAAATGCTGAGTGGCAGGGCTGGGGAAACACCACTACAGCCTTAGTGTTGAGTACACACTGTCAAATTTTATTTTACAAAAACATGTTACATACCTAAATATGGTCATGATGACATCACATCATGACCATATATAGGCACATCATGACCATATATAGGTGCATCATGACTATACATGGGTATACGACAGTTTTTTTGATAATCTGGACAGATCTTTCCAAAACATGAATCGCTAACCTTTAAGATACTTGTCTGCTGCTGCTAACATTACATCTCTCCTCGC
>NW_022742374.1:0-953 GCF_011630105.1 Anneissia japonica | reverse complement strand
CCGCATCGTACGACATCGGACAACGAATCGAACCCCGTTTTCTGTATGCGCTAGACCATGCAACACTGTCTGCTGGTTGTCGGTGGCATTTTAAAACATTAAAAACAACCTGTTGCGCATACGTTGTTGCGCTGTGTTCTTCATAGAATCACGTCAACCGACGGCCATCGAGTGCTGCAGTGAGTGCCCCGCTTAAGACATACCCATCCAAAATGTACAACATACCTACAATTTTGAAGTACTATCATTTGCTGCCCTGACGTGAGAAACATAACAAGATGGTACACATGCTAACCTACACAAGCAGCCCTCATATGAGAATGATGTAATTTGCTATTATAATTTTCCTAGCATGCATCCCTTATAACATTGTAAGGGATGCATTATAATCCCTTATAAGTCTCACATGAATTGGTATGTCAGTATGAGTCTTAGACAGTGGAGTTAATTTTTCGTCATGAGAAAAAAAAAAATCTGTTATGACAAGTTTCGAACCTAGGACCCTAAGCAAGGAAGGCAAACATCTTACCACTAAGCTACAGCACCACTGAAAATGAACCCTTAGAAGTCCCAAGTGACTTTCACCAAGGTCACTGAACCCATTAAGCCCCACTGCCATCATCCGCTAAAATAAGGGTAAGTGCATCACTGACGTTGAACGATTGCTTCCGATTTGGCCATTTTGAATGCTTCCGCACGTCCAGTTGCGGCAACAATAGGGAAATCCCCTAAGCTACTCATTAAATAGAGGGCAGCAGCACTAACAGTCAGTCCCTATCTAATTCGGAGCAAGCTTCCTGCGACAGTAAATTGGTCCATATATTATACGGACTGTGACTTCAAAGAATTAAGCATAGGTTTCAAAGTGGAAATTTACTGTTTGGTGTATTTTTTTTTGTTGTATTATTAAATGAGTTAAAATAAAATACTGTAATGATTTCAGACCCATGTGC
>NW_022742373.1:0-1485 GCF_011630105.1 Anneissia japonica | reverse complement strand
ACATTTTTTTTAAATGACGTCATCGATAATATTCAGTTTGTTAAATTCAGATGGCAATATGATGATGTCATAATATCCGATGAGCCATTTTGACCTATAAAACCATATGTACAACTCATGTGCTTTCAGAATATGGAATAAAATTTGGGGGTCGCCTTTCATCCTGAAGGAACTATAACTGATTAAAAATGGGTACAATTTTGACTGAAAATAGACAAAAACGTGCAAATGCACACGAATCTTAGATGTGCGCGTACTACACTATTATTAGACGTAAAATTACTGAAAAAGAATGCAAATATGTCATTACAGTGTAAGAAACTATGTCAAAAATTGTAATTTGAATCATCTGCACGCGCTGCGCGCGCGAAAATGCGCGCGCGACCTGAAAATTTGTGAAAAAGTTGAAATGCTCAGAATTACCTGAAACGTACACAAATTTAGTCAAAACTTGATTTAATTTTTAACAAATTTAATTTTTAGCGCACGCGTACGTGCGCGTAATGAGCTGCAATTCGGACAGTACTGTGCATATGGATAGTACTTGACATGAAGTATACCTGTGTGAAGTTTCAACAAAAGAGGCCTAACGATGGTGAAGTTATGATCAATCAAAAATTTGCTACGTAAAACGCAATATTGCGCGTAGATGAAGTCACGCGTGACTGATCACGCTGAAAACCTTATTGTATCGATTCCACCGCAAGACTAATGATTGTTGAAGATATCATGTTGATCGGTTGAAGCAATCTTGAGATATCGTGGTCACAAATTTGGGGAGGAAGAAAGAAGAAAAAGAAAGAAAGAAAGATTCTGACAATAACAAGAGGTATCCGCTAATGTTAGCGGATCACCAAACAGAAAAAAAGAAAGAAAGAAAGAAAGATTCTGACAATAACAAGAGGTGATTCGCTAACGTTAGCGGATCACCAATTATGTCGTCTTTACATTTATACTCGTTTGAACGTATATCGTTTATTCTTGATTGATTGTCTCTCACCTGTATGTTATAGCAGAAACAATTCTCTTTTGGACGTGTCCCTTTATTTTCTACTTTGATGACGTCATCATGGTCAAAAAGAATCAATTTTTGGAGCCCTGTCATCTCTCTTTTTTTTCAAATTTGTGAGAAAAAAAATCACTGACTGACGACATGGGGCGGCAGACTGTATTTCGGAGCTATGTTCAATTTATATGATGGGAAAATTTGTGTGACATTTCCAACTAACAGGCGGTTTAAAAAAAACATGACAATGTTTAATTGTGTGTGCCATTACGGTACACACACACATCGTGACGTGCTCGTGCATTAAAATGTGAATATTCTCAATATTATTTTCAGATAATTTAAAGAACGTTTCACGTTATTTTCAGCATTCCAAAACTTTCTTTAATTTACGCGTCGTAGGTTCATATCCATGTGCACAGCACGTACTGAAGCTGGAAATTAGGTTTTGTTACATATTTTGTGTTCCTGACACTGTA
>NW_022742372.1:0-986 GCF_011630105.1 Anneissia japonica | reverse complement strand
TCAGAAATTTGATCTCTAGACAAGTACAACAATGATGAATGTAATGCATACTTCAGGGCGCATCCAGTGCGTCAATTGCGATGATGCAGATAGTTAACAGGCCTCCCCGGCCGGCTGCGCTCGCTGCGGTGCAAGTTTGCATTGCATGCACACTGGCGTAAGCACGCTCATGAATTTCCACATCCTTTTTTGTGTTTACAAAGGCAGTAAAAATTACATAACTACCTGTGCATTAAAAAGCAAATAATACAGATTAATTCAACACAAGTTAGAAACTTCCATCAGACACTCTGCCTCAGTTGGACGAACTAGTGAAAGCAGCGTTGCCACTATATTTTCATCTTCCATCTTTAAACTTCACAAGCGAGCACGGCGTCCTAGATTTAGGACGACGGGAAAAACGAGGTGAACACGTTCTCAATTTTGGTAGTGGACGAGGGAGACGACGTAACGCATGCGCAGTGCCTTAAAATGACCTCATCACATAGCAGTCCACTATGTCGACGTGCAAATCTAAAAGTCCCTAATATCAGCACCATGACGGTAGATCCGATGTCCCTGACTCCTAGATACCTGATATAAATTCCTGGTTACGACAGCCTACAAATTATGTAGGCCTATGCTTTAGAGTATTTTCAAATCTAGGAGAAATCATTGATTGATACCAAAAAAGCTTTGTTAACCATTTTTTCCCAGTAAATCAGTAAAACAACCAGACTTTTTGCAGATCTTAATAAATTATAATACTAATTTTATATGTAATATATTTGCAGAGGTTAATTGAAAACTAATTAATTTAAATTGCACAGAAAACCTCTAGAAACACAGATGCGCAGAATTGTAAATATTGTTTTGCATATCAAGGCATCAATTGTTTGCAAAATTTCTGTGGAAATCTGCTCAATTTCTTTTTTGATGTGGCGATGGATTTCTAGACCTAATATTTTTCGCGGGGGACATTTTACAGCCTGGCGTCCTCTTCATTA
>NW_022742371.1:0-705 GCF_011630105.1 Anneissia japonica | reverse complement strand
TCCGGCCTGGAGCTGCCGGCCCGGTCCCCACTAAATTTGCCAAAAGATGTTTTAACTGCATATAAAAAGAAAATCATATTCACAATTTTATGTCTGTGTAGTGCCATTTCGGACCATCGAAAAGTGCCATATTCATAAATTTCCTTCCCTCAGCCCCAACCATGGTGGGTCTGAGGTGGTAGACCCACCAACTGAGAAAGCTCTTCCCTGGAATCAACTTTCTGGATCCATATTACATCATTTATTCGTCGTTCAAAACATTTAGAGTGTAAAAGAGACAGTAGAATAACAATGCACATCTAAAATCCCACGATGGAATTCCCAAGAAGGGCCCCCTCCCCCAGTTTAAAAAATACACAAGTCCCCCGGCCCATCGTTACGTCACTGGTTGTCTGTTTTATTTTCATATCCAATCTGAACGTCATAGAGAACGGACGTGTCACGGCGCTGCTCCTGCGGTCGACGTTTCTGCTCGCTTTTAGTTACCTTTCATTTTACCTTTTTGCTGTTGTTTGGTGAATTGTCTGTGTCGTGTCCGTTTCTGCTGTGTTACTTTTAATGATATTGTGATGGTGTTTGCTAAACGTGGTTTGTGTGGATTTTTGCTGTACTTGGTCTACCTTTTATGTGTCACCTATTCTTCGGAGGAACTACATACTTTTAACGTACCGTCTACAACACCTGTTACATTTCTCGAGAATGCGC
>NW_022742370.1:0-597 GCF_011630105.1 Anneissia japonica | reverse complement strand
CGACTGTCATTTTTACTAAATGAAAGACACTGACGTATAATGTATTGTATGTATGTAATTCGGAAAAATAAAATAAAATAAAAAAGACAAACAAACAAACAAGCAAAACTCGTTTTTTTTTTCTCATGTATTTTTTTCCAGAGTGCACGAATTCCAACCGACGAACCCGCTTTCCGAGTCGACACGGAATTCGGGTTTCTCTGTTGGCCTTTGTTCGATCCTATCCTTCAACACTGGCCCCAAAATGTGTCGTCCTCATATCTCAAATCAATTTGTTAAAATTTTTTTTTTTCATCTCTGCGAGGTCCAAAAGTCACGGAACCTAGCCCACCCACGAAGTCCACCCTGTCTTCGTTCGATCTCATAACGTTAAGAGATAGGGGTGCGCGAATTCCGACTTAAAAACCCGGTTTCCTCTCGTCTCTCGTTTCACGAAGACGAAAGGAAACCGGGTTTCTCGGTTGGTTTCGAAGGGTCCTATCCTTCAACACAGGCCCCAAAAAGTGTCGTCCTCATATCTCAAATCAATTTGTAAAATTTTTTTTTCATCTCTGCGAGGTCCAAAAGTCACGGAACCTAGCTCACCCACGAAGCCCA
>NW_022742369.1:555-722 GCF_011630105.1 Anneissia japonica | reverse complement strand
CTTTTGGTACTAGTGCATATAAGCTTGCTAATATGGATAATTTTTTCATTCCTGATGATGACATAAATAAATGTCGAAATATTGAATCCCAACACGATGGCGTGTATTTCAATACTTGGAGTATGTATTATACTTTCTTATCTGAGATTAATCAGTGGACCTTTCGG
>NW_022742369.1:0-545 GCF_011630105.1 Anneissia japonica | reverse complement strand
TTTTTGGAAAACGCTCCGTACTACTGAGCCAGATGTCCATATAGCGACCACCAAATACCAAAAGTGTTATAGGAAACTACGCAAAACGGAACTTGACCTGGACTTTCTCGTTAAATGTCGCGATAGCAAGGTATATCCAAAGTTTGTTAGATGGCGAAACCTGAAGTCGGCACGGAATAAACTACGGAATAAATATCATCGCAGCATTCTAAAGGACGAAATAAAGGACAAGCACTCTCAACTTAAGGTAAGCAAGAACAGTTTTTCAGTCTCTGACGACGCTCTCGTTAAGTCTACTACATGGTTACGTGCCTTAGTAATTAAGCATCATGTTAGGACTACTGTAGATAAGGAAATGCGTAAGGTATCTTGCCGCCATGGTCGTAAATTTAACAACCTTCTACGTGAACATGCAATAATCAATGGAACATGTAAGAACCCTAACCATATAATTACTAACTTAACTGGCGAAACATTATTTAAGGAAGAAGAATCTGTCTTAACATTTGGTATCCGTAATGGATTAGCTACACGACCTAAGGACT
>NW_022742368.1:0-745 GCF_011630105.1 Anneissia japonica | reverse complement strand
CGAAGGAGCATGTCCTTAAAAGACGAGTTTCGAGCGAAATCTATTCGAATTTAATAGGGTTCCCCCTATCCAGTAGCAGTACTTTTTTTAATGTTGCGTGCAAAATCAGGCAAGTCGGACCACTTGCAGTTCTACAGTATACTCTTTGGTGTTAAATTAGTTAACGCCAAACAGGCGTTAGTGATACTGACCCAGCACAGCCTCTGCTTTTTAAAATAGCAAACGCTAATCCCATTGACGTTAAACATTTACACGCACATGGACAGTAGATTAGCTTACACACGACAAAACGCAATGGGGCTGGGGGACCTTTTTTCGGTCCCGGTTGTCAGTTCCATTGTGGGATTTTAAATGTGGTTGCCATCAAATACAATGTTTGTCATTGTATTTTAAATGCTTTTTACAAAAAATAAATGTATGATATCAGTGGTGGATCCAGGGAGTAGGGGACCAGGGAAGAACTTTCACAGATGGAGAGTCTATACCACGTCAATCCCACCATGGTTGGGGCTAGTATAAGAAAATTAATGACATGGCATTCTCACACTTCTTTTTTAATATAACTTTCTTATATAACAGAAATGGATCCCTCTGCAGATATTGGGATTCCTTCCAGTGGATGCTTAGTTAATTTTGTCATTCTGATCGGAATTTCTCTACTGTTCCGTTTTAATTTTAAATTATTTTGCATTATGTGGCCATTTGCTGTTTTATGGTTTTTCCCATTTACCTTTTTAAATTCACA
>NW_022742367.1:0-1106 GCF_011630105.1 Anneissia japonica | reverse complement strand
AAAAAAAAAAAAAAAAAAAAAAATGGTTCAATAGCAAACATCCAGGTTTGCTATTTATTATCCACCATCAACTAAACTGCCTTAAAAAATTAAAAAAAATTGGTTCATGTGGGAATTGAACACACAACTTCCAGGTTTGCTATCATTATCCACCATCAATTAAACTGCCTTAAAAATTTTTTTTTAAACCTGGCTCGTGTGGGAATCGAACCCACGACCTTAAAAAATAAATAAAAAACTTGGCCCGTGTGGGAATCGAACCCACGATCGCTGAGTTTACTACCCCTGATCCAGCATGACTAAACGCAGGGAAGTAAACCGCGACCCCTAAGCCATATAAGCAATAAACCTAGTACCACACCAAGTACCTGTTAGTCAACCTACTAGAAAAAATTCTTCGTATATATACAATACAGGTTAATATTACGCATGGTCATGGTGTCAAAAAAATGGGCCGTGGGCCAAGAGGGTTTATTTTTTTTGTCTAAAAATATATAATTAAATTTATAATCGATTTATGATTGTTACCATCTCCATAACTTACACACTTTTTTTTAAATAGACAAAAATGTTGGAAAAATTCATTATGCAAATTAGAAAAAATAGACCAATCATGTAACGGGATTGAATGTATTGTACTCGTTGATGACGTCGCGAATTGCGAATTAACAACAGTGGTATATAACTGTTTGTTATTTTCATGTGTTTATATGGGGTTTAATGATTTATCGATTGTGAAGGTTGTGATAGTTATTGGAAATATAATTTATTTATTCAATCTATTAATAGGTAAAATAAGTTTGAATAATTATTGATGAGAGTGATTGTTGTATGCCATAAAATCTTCTGTCATACATTCAGAGCTTTTGGGGTTTCATTGTTGAGTTTGCTATAAAACTAAAACGAGCGTAGATAGCAATGATAGCAATTTTATTGTACTTTATAAAAGGATATAAATATAGTACTGTAAAATATTCATTTTGTGCATAAGGTGTCTATATAGTTAATACTATTAAGTTTGTATCGACCAACCAAAGCACAGGAACCATGTCATGAAACCTATTCCGTGTACACCAAGTTCTTCCCTTATAATTGTTATGTTGTGT
>NW_022742366.1:0-1125 GCF_011630105.1 Anneissia japonica | reverse complement strand
GAGAGAGTGATGGGGAAGAGGGGAATAGGGAATAGGGGAATAGGGAGGGAGGGAGGGAGGGAGTGAGAGAAAGAAAGTGTGTACTGTAGTATTAAGGTTCAATAATATTTAACTTATATAACCATTGTAATTTGTTTATTGATACCCTTCACCTGTTGAATTTCTCAACTTGGTTTCAACTTAGCTTGAAACCGTGTTTACTACAATTGTAGTACGGTATTGATATATTATTGGTCATTCTAAAGTAACAAGCAATCACCCTGGACAATTGAACATTACATTTTCCACACAGTTGATTGGAACTTTTAAACCAAACCTTTGATATTTTTAATATATCGTAATTCGAAGTTTCTAACAAACATCCTATTAAACCATAGGGAATGAATTTCTCTATTATCCAATTACAAACCCCTTAAAATATGTGGGGGAACCCCCATGATCTACCTCTCAAGCTACAACTGCGTACACTTTACTATTATAACAACACTCGATTGTCACCTACCCACAAACCACAGAAATAATATAGGCCTATGTGCAAATGTTACAAATGTATACCAACTTCTAAACAATGTGAAGTGCATCCAGTAAATTGTATGCCTTATAAGCAGACCTTAGAGGGCGGTATGTAGATTTTGACATAAACCACTTTCCTCGTTTTCAAGGACAGGGCTTTTCCTAGTTTTATCACGTTGGTTCAGAAAGTATCAATAGGTTACTACAATGTGTCTGCGAGCACCTACCGTATAGAACAACTTTTTAGAAAGCCCGGCGAGAATTTTTATATTATTTTAAAGTAACAAATTTCCTAATAAACTTTTGGCCCGACATAACTGTTTATAAAACCGAAAAAATCAGGCTCTGACTATTTTTTCGCATTTTTTAGACTAATGAATAATATGATAATGATGATTCAATTCAGTTGCGTAGCTAGAGGTTTTGGGGCCCGGAGGAAAGAGTAGAAAATTGCGCCCCTTCCCCCACCCCCAATTATTATTATAATATTTTGAAATAAATTAATATTGGTTGTATAGACTTGAAGCATATCCTTACCGTACGTCCATATCATGCATTGTCTAAATAATTAAACCCGAATAACTATTATATTCTAGCTCTCATATGTTCTTT
>NW_022742365.1:0-543 GCF_011630105.1 Anneissia japonica | reverse complement strand
TAGTAATTCCTAGTTGGTTTCATTCGTGTCTCTCTTTGCCTGATTTTATCATGTTGCTACTATATCAGACCCCTGTGGGTCCCTTGGGGCTGCTGTCTGGGCTTATGTACAGGATAAAGTTGCTGTCATTGGTATTTTTGTTACCCCCAATGTATAATAGTTCCAATAAAAAAAAAATTCATCCTTTTCTCTCTTCACATGATTAAATGTATTTGGGCGTGGCCTTTAATGTTACTGTTTAAGGTCACGTACAGGTAAAAGTTGCTGTCACCTGTGACATTATTGCAAGTATCTACCTGGGAGTAATATCCAATGTTCTGTCTCTTATACACATCTAGATGTGTATAAGAGCATTATTTAAGCCCCTTTTTCATTACCCCTAGCCCGCTTGTACAGGATGCGCCCCGGCAGCAATACTGAATATTGTGTCTTGGCCCTATACTACCATGACCAGACCATCAAACCTTTTGTCTCTTTACACATGATTAAATCTTCTGGGCTCCCGGTCTAATAGAACTGATTGTTTAATTAATTGATTGAAAC
>NW_022742364.1:7295-10434 GCF_011630105.1 Anneissia japonica | reverse complement strand
CTGTGAAAGTTCAGAAATTCATGGTTATCAGTAGGTTTAGTGTATAAAGAGGATGTGATTATGTTTTTAGTAGAGATGCCTACAAGAACGTCTAAAAATGGAATTTTGGAAGGCGAAGTTTCAAAAGTAAATTTAATGTTAGAATGGAAGTTGTTAGCATGTGATTTGAAAGCATTGAGGGTATCTTCACCGTGGGGCCAAATGAAAAAAATATCATCAATATAGCGAGCGTAGTGAAGGGGTTTAAGGTGAAAGGATGAAATAATAGCCGTCTCAATCTCGTGCATAAAAACATTAGCATAGCTAGGAGCCATTTTTGTGCCCATAGCGATCCCCTTAATTTGAAGATAGTGACTGTTGTTAAAAGTGAAATGGTTATGCGTAAGAATGAATTTTGTAATGGAAATGATATCATTAATATGTTCGGCTGGTACACATTGTTTAGAAAGGAAAGAGACAGTTGTTTAGAAAGGAAATTATTAAGTGCTTGAATACCTTCTTCATGAGGGATGTTAGTATAGAGCGAAGTGACGTCCATAGTGACTAGGATAGATTGGTTAGGTATATTAGTTATATTATCAAGGATTTTAAGAAAGTGCGTAGTGTCTTGGGTGTAGCTAGAGATATTAGGGAGTAAGGGGTTGATAATGATATCAGGGTTGGACTTGAGTTCACTGATGGCTTTGCGTTGGGCTACTGGTAAATTGTGAGATGGTTTAGAATTAATGTTATTATTGATGAATTGATCCAAATGCATTTTAGCAGTATTAACGAACGAATCTATAAAAGCATTTCTACCCTTTGGTGGGTTCCATTCTGTGTGTAGCTTCTTTTTTCGGTCATGTTGAATAGATATAGGATTTGGTTTATTGGTGGGGTTAATATTGTCTGTCTTGTTGCCAAAGAATTCCTTCAGGGTATCCGACAAGCGGATAAAGGAGGCTGCGTCACCATCCTTAATAAATTTGACTATAAAAAGGAGGCTGAGTCTCAACTTGGAAACCAGGAATTTTATGAACTTCTCACTGCTAATCCTACCATTATGTATAGAGACGAACTTACTGTTGTTATCAATGAATTAGAATTTTATAATCAATCTGATATGGTTAATCTTATACCAGCTAATCCCAAGCCTGGCTTGTTTTATACCCTCCCGAAAATCCACAAACTGCCTAAACTTATTGATAATAAATTAAAATCACTGTCTAATACTAACTACAATGTCAGCGCACTTAAGCCTATTGAAATTTTTAATTTATCCAAACAGCTCAATATCATTCCCCCTGGTAGACCGATCATTTCCTGCATAGGTACCCTCACTGAAAATCTGTCTGGCCTTGTTGATTCCATTATCAACCCCTTACTCCCTAATATCTCTAGCTACACCCAAGACACTACGCACTTTCTTAGAATCCTTGATAATATAACTAATATACCTAACCAATCTATCCTAGTCACTATGGACGTCACTTCGCTCTATACTAACATCCCTCATGAAGAAGGTATTCAAGCACTTAATAATTTCCTTTCTAAACAATGTGTACCAGACGAACATATTAATTATATCATTTCCATTACAAAATTCATTCTTACGCATAACCATTTCACTTTTAACAACAGTCACTATCTTCAAATTAAGGGGACCGCTATGGGCACGAAAATGGCTCCTAGCTATGCTAATGTTTTTATGCACGAGATTGAGACGGCTATTATTTCATCCTTTCACCTTAAACCCCTTCACTACGCTCGCTATATTGATGATATTTTTTTTTCATTTGGCCCCACGGTGAAGATACCCTCAATGCTTTCAAATCACATGCTAACAACTTCCATTCTAACATTAAATTTACTTTTGAAACTTCGCCTTCCAAAATTCCATTTTTAGACGTTCTTGTAGGCATCTCTACTAACAACATAATCACATCCTCTTTATACACTAAACCTACTGATAACCATGAATTTCTGAACTTTCACAGCTCCCACCCTTTAAGCCTTAAAAAATATATTGTCTATAGTCAGTGTCTACGAATTAAACGAATTTGCTCATCTTCGGATGATTATGACAAACAAATTGGCATACTTACTAGCCATTTTCTTAATAATGATTATCCCCTTAAACTTATACTCTCAGCAATTTCTAAAGCCTCAACCCGTCCCCGACAATCCCTTCTAGATTATAAACCCAAAGATTACTAATAACCGCATTCCTCCCGTCTTCGACTACCATCCCAATATAAGTTCTCTTACCCGCCAACTTAAAACTCACTACAAAATTCTCAATAAAGATAAATCTATTTGCCACCTTTTTGAAGACCCTCCCCTACTAGCCAAAAGACAACCCCCTAATTTGAAATCTATTCTCTCATCCTCTAAACTCCATAAGAATTCCCACTCTTCTGGTAACGTTAAATGTAGTAAACCCAGATGTCAAGTTTGCAATTTCATGTGCACCTCAGTGACACATTCACTATTCCTAGTACTAATATTACTATTACACACAAAATCACTACAAAATTCTCAATAAAGATAAATCTATTTGCCACCTTTTTGAAGACCCTCCCCTACTAGCCAAAAGACAACCCCCTAATTTGAAATCTATTCTCTCATCCTCTAAACTCCATAAGAATTCCCACTCTTCTGGTAACGTTAAATGTAGTAAACCCAGATGTCAAGTTTGCAATTTCATGTGCACCTCAGACACATTCACTATTCCTAGTACTAATATTACTATTAGACCCCCTCCACTTACTTGTGATTCGTCTAACGTTATTTACATTTTATTTTGTAGCAAATGTCAAATTGGTAATTACATTGGAGAGACTGGTACTAAATTCCGCCTCCGATTTAATAATCACAAAAAAACCATCAGAGACAACTCCACTGGTTTCCCAGTAGCCTGTCACTTCAATCTACCTAACCATAGCATTAATGACATAAGATTTATTTTGGTCGCTAATAACTTTTTTTCCCTCTCACATAGACGTAAAGAAGAATTGAAATGGATTCTTAGAACCAATTCTTATATTAACGGTTTAAATAAAGACTTAGATTACTTATCAGACTATTCATTTATATATACTTAATTTTTTTCTTGGTTCCTAGGCTTTTATCCAGCTTTTATCTACTTTGTTTATTCCAT
>NW_022742364.1:4900-6975 GCF_011630105.1 Anneissia japonica | reverse complement strand
TTAGGTATATCCAATATGATAAAATCATATATAAATATATATTCATATTTATGAACTGCACAGGGGTATTAAAGATTTCAAGTGAAGAATGATGTGTGTATTATTCGTTTATTTCTTCGTGTTTCCTTCAATTCTCTTGGTATGTTTTACCCAAACTCTGGAAGCTGCAAGAAAAATGAATATATTTATTGTATAAAAAGATCAGATTAAATATTGAATGATTTTAACTAAATTATGAAATAGATTTCAGATGGTAACTATTCAATCCAATTAAAATCAAAGATACATTTTATTGACCATAATTATTAAAGTATAGTATATGAAAACGCAACAAAAAGAATAGCATGAAGCGCATACTAAATTCCATTGTTTCAATTACAAGATCATGTTGCAAAAATGAATATATCACCTTAAATGGAAGAAAGAGAATATAGTAGAAAGATATTTTGTTAGTGGAAAGATAGCAAAACAATAATAATTAGGCCTATGATAAACCGATTCACGAACTAAAATATATAGGGCATAGGCATATTAAATTTGTCGTTTTCGCAACTCCTTCGGCGCTCCATATATTTGTTCGAAATAAACCGCGACCGAAACGAAGCGCGACCGAAATGATCGGCTACCATCTAGGCTAGGCCTAAATATAACTTGGTGTATTCTCGTATTTTGTTGTACTTAAGTCCAAAGGCCTAGCCTATCCCCTTTTATATTAGTACAATAATGTTTAATGTGTATTCTAGTCGGACAGGCTTGATAATGGTTGCACACGAGGTCTGAAGGCATCATCACTACTAGGAAAACTACTACCGAAATAGAAAGATCGGCCTAAGCGCTTCGCTGAGCTGAAAAATATTGATTAAACATAATAATAATAATAATAATAGTTGGACTTGTAGAGCGCATCATGCGAAAAAGCCTCTATGCGCTAGGTGATTGCTCTTTGATTTGGACTTTTGAGAAAAAAGATAGTTGAAGTTATTTTATGAAACTAAAAAACCTACTCCTTAAACTAAGGCATGGTTGGCCGTTGGCTCCGAGGAGTTCATCCGCCCTTTGTTCAGCTGTTTTTTTTCGTGCTGCTGGGTGTCCATCCACCCTCCCATTTGGCGGCCGCTAAAGACCACCAGATGGGGTTGTCGGAATTAGTCGCCGACGACTCGACCGGATGCAGTTTATAACGTCGTGCCCAGGACACATGAAAATAATTGAATGCATAAACATTATGGTTGAAGCGCATGCGCAGGATTAGGGGACACCTTAAAAGAGAACTAGCAAAATAATTTTTTGTTCTAGAGGGGAATTTTGATATGCCATTTATAATATAATCAACCTTAAAATCGCTTTTTGGCAATTTCTTACGGAGTTATAGGTCATTATATACGATTTAATCGTGACGTCACTGGCGAAAAAAGTAACAAAAGATCGTGTAAATAAAACCGCGTAGGGTATCCGCCGCGTACAATCTTTGCGTGCATGCTGTAACCATGGCTGTAACTCTTCTGTTGACAACCGCTGATGCAGGTATAGGCCTATGCAAGTTACAACAACCATGGTTACAGCATGCACGTAAAGATCGTACGCAGCAAATACCCTACGCAGCGCTATTTACACGATTATTTTATTACTTTTTCGCCAGTGACGTCACGGTCAAATCGTATATAGTGGCCTATAACTTCATAAACATTTGCCAAAAAACGATTTTAATGTTGATTCTATTATTAATGGCATATCAAAAATCTCCTCTAGAACAAAAAATCATTTTGCTAGTTCTCTTTTAATTCTGTCACGGCTCCTAAAATTGAGGAAAACGTGTTATACCATGGAGGTATTATTGAGAAGGAGATCACTCGGCAAAGCTACGCGCACGCAGCGCTATGCAAATGAACCAAGATCAAAGTTGCCACAGCGCGTAAAGAACGTTTGCGCGATGCCTTTGAAGTCCCATGTGTTCCCCGCCATCTAATTTTCAGCAGGCATAGTTGACCAAAAAATTGAACATGACGAAATGGAGAGCACCTTCTTTTCTCAATGCGCACTACATACTGTCAATCACTTGTCTCTTATACACATCT